>NW_009596504.1:33458-55248 GCF_000690535.1 Cariama cristata
TGAAGTTGAGGGATGCCAAACAATGATGTCAGGTTTGCCACATGCTGATAATGACATCCATGCCTGGTGCACAGATAAAGCAGCAAGAGCACCTGGCCGATGTCTTCCTCTGCAAACCAACATTTTCTCTCGGTTTTGTGTGATAAGAAGGCATCAGTACTGGTGGTTGAAAAACGCTAAAGAAAATGAGGTGCTGCACTTGATAACAACAACCCTTCACAGGTCTGTGGGCTGGTGTGTGGTGGAGAAGAAGAGGAAGTTCAGAACCTTAAGAAATGTTTAAGATACTTTTTAAATGTTAAATGTAGCATATATGCACTTCCTCTTTCCATACTGACTAACCATTGATGCAGGTCCTAGCTGAGGTTGGGACTTGGTTAGTTGGGACATCTTCCAGCACATCCCTCTCCTGAGCCTCCAGACATATGGGTAAGGCAGACAGATAACAGACACAGACCAAAAGAGTTTCTGAGCCTTATATTTGAATGGAGGAAGTAAGGTAATGAAAAGGAAATCATAATCTGGCCCTGAATTTATTACTTCACAGCACATGGCATTAAAAAAATGTATTCCAGTAAGTAGATGGCTTTGCAGCTATATGCTGGAATAGATCTGGTCTTTGAATCTTCTGTCTCCCGTTTTCACTCCCCACAGCCGCTTTGCAGCTCTGCATCCCTACCGGACTTTGTAGCTAACTACACTAACTGGCTGCAGTATCTGCAGGTCCCAGCACAGCACTGGCAACGTTGCCTCTCTACCATGACTGGAATGATAACTATAAAGCCAGAGCTTGACAAGTCATTGAACTAACTCTCTCCCTGCTTAGTGTTGTTCTCTTTCCTTGTTGCAAACAATAGTGGAATCATGAGACGTGACAAGAGACCAAGATAAGGGACCTCAGACCACCAGACTGCCTTGGACTCTCTAGTTTGGGAAAGTATTTTCCTTTTTTTTTTTTTTTTTTACCCATGTGTAGGTTTACACATATATGATGTAACATCAGTTGCCATGGTGACAATTCCATGTAAAGAGGCATTACTGTCCCTTAAATTCAATGAATCAACTTTGCCTAGTAAAGAAAATTTGTTTTGATCTGGTTTACTCTATTCAGGTCCACATTTTCAGTCCTCGAAGCTAAAACTGGTGAGCAAGTCAGTCGTCAGTAGTCTTTGAGTTGGAGAACTGGGCTCATCAGAAAGTTCTCCACCTCCAGTGCTTTCTCTAGCAAAACTGGACTGTCATTTTGGGAGTGCTGGAGAGAGAGCACTATTAGGTTAAAGTTGCACAAAAAATAGTCAACACCAAGAGCCTAAGTTGCTATTAATTTTTCCTTTAGCGCCTTTAACCTCAGGATAATAATTAGAACCATAATGTGGACATTAATTATCACAACACACATAAAGATCTAAATAACCCCATTAAGTAGATGTATTTTACAGCATGCCTCATACCAGTTCCCAAGGAAAAAGGGTAGGCAAGGCAATTCTCCAGTGGTTCTGTCCCTGCAATCTAAACCGTGTTTCCCAGGTCTCTGTGCTGGATATTTAGACTAACATTTTTGGTAGTCTTCTGGCAACTTTTAAATCTTTACAGGTGCTATTATTGAGGCATCAGTTGTCATGGAGAACAAGATAATATTTCACGACATAAAAATACCCCATAATCATTTCAGATGGTTGATGATATTGCTGCTAGGCATAGCCGAACTCTTCTTCACATCATTTGAGATTGAGGCTTTCCCTCTGCTCCACGCAGCCCAGATATAATCCCTTCTGATTAGAGCCTTTTCTCTTTGATGCTCCCCTTTGTCATCCACACACTGGGAAAATTGCTCTGTATTGAGTTACATGCTTTGTGTAGTTTGCGCAGTTGTCTTTTTTAACCTGGAAGCAAAGCTGTCTGTGCCTGAGCAGCAATAGGATTCTGACTTCTAGTAAATCTTTGATTAATGAAGCTCAGGTAAACAGATTAGTCATTAACCTTTGCTTCTCATGATAAGATTACTTATTGATGTAGAGTAGTTGTGCTGGTCCCATGCTGCCAAAGATGGGAATCTTGCTTTTCTTCAGACTTCAAGAATCTTCCCCCCATCTAACAAGATCTCCTTTTTAGGATGGAGATATTAGAGAGCTGCCGCCTCTGTAGGGAGTCATCTGTTTCCTATGGGACCTCACTGCATCCAGGGCACTTAAATGCAAATATTAATAGGCACTGCCCAGTAGTAGAGTGTGCTATTCATATCTCTTACTCTACATTTTTGCTAGACAGCTGTTAGTGAGGGCAACTCAGCCGAGACAGTGGGGAAATACACACAAAGTGAGCCAAGTTTAAAAAAAAAAAAAAGGCACACTGAAGCCACGGCTGTTCAGGACAATTGCTTAAACCCTTGACAAAGGCCAAATCTTTGGTGACAGACCAGGCAATCATTGCATAAAATCCATGTCTGTAGACAAACAGAAGGCTGCTTTAAATCCATTTAAAACTGGCTTAATTCTGGGCGCTTTATCTGCTGTACAAGTCTCCCAGGGTGGGCAAGAGCAACCTATGAGCTGAGGGCAACAAGAGAGCAGGGGATAAGTAGTCTTTTGTCCCTGTCAGCTCCACCAGGTCTTTTTACTTGTAGTCATGCTACTAATGGCCTCTGTGAAGGAAATGAGTGGTCTTCCATCATCATGTAAGGAGAGTTACAGACTCAGCCGTTGAACAGAAAACTGCTGGGCACTCCTTTGTGACCTTCCCTGCAGTGCTGCTCATCTGTGTAGGGTTTGCACCCTCCCTAACTCCCCGAGCTGGCTCCGTCCGTCTCCATGGGTGCAGAGATTCATCTACCAGAGGAACTGAGCTACATCCAGAAGAGGGTCTTGTCTTTACATGATCTGCAAATTTAAATATGGGAAGGTTATGTAGGACTAAAGAACAGAAGTGGCCTATGCCTACCTGCAGTCTAGAAAAGCAGAGAGAGAATTCAAATTACACACTGACCTAATTAATTGATCTCTAATATAATGGATGATATTCAAATCTGCAGACATTTACACTGCAGTCTTGAATGCAAAGAATTACAAACAGAATAGAGAGCTGAAGCTTCGTGTTTTCTTGCTGATCAGCAGACTGAGCTTCATGTTTGCACGTTCCGTTTTGCATCTTGTAAACCCCTGTCTTCACTCCCATTTTCAGTCCCATGATCCCCTGTGCACACAGCTATTAGCAGATGGAAGTCTAGCAACTTGATCTGTAGGCCCAGTTGGGTAATCAAACATTTAATTGCTAACAATTATCCATTAATGCTTATAAATTAGGTTGCCAAACTACTTCTACAGACTACAAATATTTGCATCCAGACTTGTCTGCAAAAATTGAAGATGCACTTGAAAAGCTATACCACAATGACCAACACTGCCGTTTTCAACTGGACTCTTCAGGCTGAAACAGAAAATGCAAACATTTGCTGCAACAGAATAGTAATCAGAAAATTAGAAGTTGAACTTGAGGGAATCATGAAAATCAGGTCCTAAGTCAACTTCCAGGCTTGTTTGAGTTCTCTCTTATTAAGACTCTTCCTCCTTTTCGCCCTTCTATCTTGCTTTTTGCTCTGGACTTCCTAGCACCTTGATTAAACATTTGGCTCAACCCTAGGAATATATATCGGTCCAGAGGGTCTATTTTATTCTGACTTACTTCCTGGTATTAACCATGATTTTTTTATGACCTGTCATGCATCTAGGAATGCTTGTTTATTAAAATGAAGTATAACAACATGATTTCAGGTAACACTTCAGAGGAGGACATGTGCCTTCTACTAACACTCCTAACTAGGAGAGACTGTAACACTCTCCAGTAAGAACAAACTGCATTGCTATGCAGAAAATGTAAACCTATTCTGTAAAAGAGTTCCAGTTCCCATCCTGTTAAGTAAGTTTTGCCTTTTTATAATTGCTTGCTTTCTAATGTCTGGTTTATTAAAGCGATGCGGTTATGATCTTCCCCATGTGACCTCTCTCTTCGCTCGCAAGGGAAATGTTGGAGTGGTATTGCAAGCATTGGGACTTCAAGACTACATTTAAATTAGTAAATTCAAATGTGTCTGGAAGTATTCCCAGGACTAGAACAAAACTGTTTATACAGTCAACTGCTAAACTGTTCTCTGGCATGAATTTGGCCCATTCCAACTCCTTCTCTCCCTGAATGGTTCGTGAGCACAGCATGGCCGAGGGACCGGTCCCAGAGGCGGTCCACATGCAACTCCCACTTCTTTGGAGGATAAATGAGTTTACCAGCATAGATACTGGCCGTTGTCCACCAGCTGGCTTTGGTGCTTATTGCTGGGTGCATTTTGTTTACCCGATGAGGCAGAACCAAAACGCCTTGAACTTAGTACCCAGGCAAACAATTTTCTTTGCAGAATCACATTGATTTGAGGCAAATGTTGCACATGACAGGGACCAGAATCAGCCACTATCACGTACAGTAACAGGTGATGCATATGCAAAATTAGGCTCCCAGTCACAATCCCAGGTATGTATCAGTTGGGTCTGAGTGGTGCGAAAGCTGAGTGTAATAAAGACAGGGGAAGCGAGACCTTCAGCTGAAAACTAATGTCTTTTGTTGCAGTATCAGACTCAATTACTCTGCCAAGGAAATAGTGCCAGAGGAACTGCAGAAAGAAAAGGGTGTGACGGTTTAACAGGGTTTTAGTAAAATATGATATATTTTTTTTAATTTGCCTGAGTGTTTTACTCTTTTTAAGTAACTCTGAAGGGATCATCTAATTCTATAGATAGGCCATGTATAGTCACCAGCCCAACACACTGTTGCCAAATTAATTGAAATGGTGGCTGCTGAACACAACACTTGCTATTACTGAGAATGCAAGAAGTTGTTCAAGGACTACATACTTTCTCTCGTTCTCTCTCTCTCTCCTTCTCCTTCCTCTGGGGTCTCTCTCCCCTCTTTTTCATCTTTTTTTTCTCTTCCTTGATGCCCAAGATGGTTCCATTAGTCTTGCAAATATTAATTCTCAGTGCAAACAGAATGTGTCAGGTACAGGAGGATGTAAATGGAAAATTAATTGAGGAGCAACGTGTAGACTTGTGTTATACGATGTCCTCGGCATGCATACTCAAGCAGAAGCCAGTCATTGACTTGCTGCCCCTCAAAAACCCTCCTACACATGGGACACAAGGCTGGGCTGCTGAAGACAGGAGATATGCACACTAGCTCTTTAAACAGTGCCTGATAATCAATTATTCTTTTCTTGATTTTATTGTTAGAGGTTCACTGTTACACAGTAGGGCTGACTGCATAGCCAGAACATAGCCATTGCCCTTCACTTCCTCAAGGCCTGACCCAAATACCATCCCGGGAGAGCCATGAAGCAAGGCTTTTTCACAGTCCTCTTTATAAGGCAATCAGTCCCGCAGTAAAGGTCAGGCTATCTTCAGCTGGAAAGTTGCTTTTAACCTGCTCTGGTCAGTAGCGGTCAAAACCCATTATTGAACACTGTTCATTGCTGTGCCTAGGAGACAGTTGTCTTTGGAGCTTCTTGCCGATCTTTGACAATGCAGAGTACATAAATTGATCGATGAATTTTACTGCTTTATCTGTTTCATAAATTGTCCACAGTTTATGATGCTGTTCAAATCATTTGCTACAGATGCTTCTGAAAAAAGAAATTTCTTGAACAGTTCATAGCAATTATTTGTAATCTATGTTATTTTGACTAGACTCTGTTGATGACATAGTGATTTTTTTGGCTCATTGATTAGAAGAGTTTTAGATTTCTGAATTATTATATCTGTAGGTAAGAATTCAGAATTTGGTTTCAGTTAATAGACTTTCAGTCCAGAAGAGATAATAGTTCACTCACTCTACTTCCTTGAGCGGCACAGGCCAGAAGTTTCAGGCAGTTCGTTCTCCCCATACTTTGATGTATGAGTACATTTGACAAAGCGTTATCTCCTAGAAAATTATTCAGTCTTTCTTTCAAGTCATATAGAATTCTCCTGCTTTCAATAAAAACCCCAGATGTTCCCATGACTTCCCCCTCATTAAAATAATTTGCTACAGTATTCCTGGGAAACTAATAGAAGTAGCTGCGAATACGAGCAGAATTTGTAATGAATTTTCACATACCTTATAATATTTTCCCAGCAAAAATTTCAGCTGTTCCTACTCACTTTTATCCACTCATTATACGTGGTTTAGTGACCTTGTCAGTCTAGTCCCTTTCTCTGGCCAATGGAGAAAAATAAGCTATCCCAGGTGGATTGCACTTTCCAAGGCCAGTCTCTCTATTGACTGCACTGGGAGGCTAGAACAACCAGTGGATACCTTATGTACCCCAACTAGACATTTAAATTTAAATAGGAAATACCATGGCTCTACTTGCTTATCCTTATTGTTGGCTCTTGGAGAGAAGGGATGAGGCACAATGCTGGAATCACACAAGGGAATTTATCACCCCTCCATCTCTAGCAATTCTTACTGGTCTGTTCTGGTACCACTGAGGTTTACTTTAAAGAATCCATCAGGCTCAAGGTTGTTTCTACTTTTGCTGAAATTATGCTAACTCTATTTTTCAGCCTTATCATCAGCATCCTGAGTGTCTTTTTAGTTACCAGGGAAAGGAAGAGGCCAGATCTTTGACATGCACTTTATTAACTTTCTATATCCTACTTTATTTGAGGGTCTACTTGACGAGATAATTTCTATTTATTCTGGACACATTCTGAGATCATGTCTATAGAGATTTCTGGAGGAAAGTACAACTGATACAAAGAATTTTGCTTTTTTCTCTTAACCTCCCCCTGATCACCACCGACAACAGTCTTTCTGAGACAACTCTGCCTTCTTTCACATTTCCATTTTCGCTCTTCCCCTCAACACAGTTTCTCTGCACTCAGCAGCCTGCAAGCAGTGCTGTAAAGTCTTCCAGTAAATGTCTCATTTAAAGAGTGAGGAGGCCTGAATTAAATAGGGCAGGGACTCTTGCTGGCCTGAGTTAATGGAGATGTCTTTTAGAGAGATGTCAGCTCTAGACAGTTCAGTTCTGCCAGCATCGTGACAAATCTTCCCCCCACGGTTTAACAGTGTATGAACAATGGTCCACTACAAAGGTGTGTGATGGCCTTTGGGTTGGGCTGCGGCTCGTTTTTAGGTGTTTTCTCTTAATTCAGGGCCACAGTTTATGACCTCATACAAGCAAATGAAAACAGCAAGAAAACCAAGTCCTGCAACCAGGACCAGCTATCTTTGTCTCAAAGGCACACTAGAAACCCCATCATCTTGGTCCAGTCTTGTTAATAAACCATGTTATATCCTGCAACCAGTGGAAAATATGGATGTGTCTACATGATATCTATAGAAGACAATCTGACTAGTCTAGAATGTGAAATAATTCTAATTAGTGTAACTGAAACCAGAATTTGGTGCAATGTTGTCCAGCAGCTGGAAATTTCATGATCATAATGGTGGTCCTCTCCAGTCTTTCCAGAAAAAGCATCTGGTAGTGGAAGATGATGTACTGGTAGTGATACATTGCAATTATAAGGTTGGAGCTCTTAAAAATTACTGCTCTTGAAGCTTCCAAAATCATACAAACATGTACTATGGTGCAACCATTAGAGTAATGAACAATTTTTCTTGGATGGTATCTGCCATCGCTTGACAACTTCATAAATGGGAACATTTCAGAAGTGGCAAAACTTCCATCCTTGCTGGAAAAAAAGTTAATTAAACTCAAGCTTTCTTTTCTGAAGTACACACTCTCAGAGCATCAGCACGCACAAAAAGTTTTGCTACTGTTGCTTTTTTTGGTGCAGCAAACCATCTTGTGTTTTCACATACACTTCCAACACTAGAAGTTTCCTCATTTTGACAAAATGTGTTCCCTATATTTTTAGAGCTAGGTTAAAACTTCATTGCTGAGGAGAGGAGACAGGGCAGTCACAGAGTCACTCTCCGCTATACGAAGTGGAGCAAATGTCAGAAGTGTTGAAGCTAATGGGGAAGCAACAGTGCCCTTTGCTTCCCTGCCCCTGCCCTCCACTTCTCCCTTCCTCCCTGTGTCTGACCTCTTGCACCAGGAAACCTACCCTTACTTTGCAGATTATTCTGCTGTTATCCTGCCTGAGAAACAAACAAACAAACAGAAACTCCCATCTGTGCAGAGAAGATACCGTTAATATATAACCACGAGGATCAGAAAAACTAGTGAGAGTGCAAACAATGGCAAGAACATGTTTGCAGGGTGTTCAGGGTGGATTGCCCAACACTGAGGGAAGCAAAACACAAAAGTTACACTTCCGCCAGACAACATGAGTGACTTGTCAAAAAAAGAGGTTTGAAGACTACACTTGCCTTCCCTCACCCACCTCTCTCTTTCCCCCCGACTGCTTTCCTCTTGTCTACTAAATAGATTGCAATTAAACATTCCTAAATAGGAAAGAAATGCTACTTTTATACATTTCTCAAAAAAGTAGAGAAATGTCAAATTAAAAATGAAGATGGCTTTGCAGAAGATAAGCACAGAGTAGAAAGAGCTTCCTAAGCCTGGGCCGTACACAGGGGTGACCACAGTCCACGTCCCACCACCACGAGGTGATTCGGGACTTTTCATCTGGAAGCGATGGCTCACACTACACTGAGCACTGGGCAAGGCAATGCCCAGTATCTTCCTCACCAGTTTTCATCAGAGAAGCAGGATTAACCCACATTACCATCCATCACTGTTTTCCTGAAAAGAGTGGGTTAATAGTTCACAAAAATCAATAAGAGATTGCTGTGATGGGCGAGCCATCCTGGAATAACAGAGTGTTTTTTTTCTGCCAGCAATATCCCACATTTACTAAGAGAGCACAAGCTGAGATATCTAATTCTGACTCAAAGTCTAGCATGCTCCACCCCCTCTACTAGTTACCAAGCAGCTACTTTTCTATCAAGGCTGTAGCTGATGGTGATGTTAAAGCAAACAGCCAAGAACTGTCTTTACGTCCTGGGCACAGGCAATGGAGAGCACAGCAGGGTTCATGCTCCCTGGCTGAATTTCCTCAGTGTTACCCCCTCAGCAACAACCCATGCAGCTGATGGCTGCAGAGAGTCCTGGATGTTGAAATGCACCCAGTCTCTTAGGGCTTCCCCCTCGCATAATCTGTCTTTTCACTCCTCACATATTCCTGGCTGGGTTTTTTTATTACTATTGGTTTTTTCCTCAAATGATCTCACTAGAATATACAGTGACCAATACTCTTTAGATCTATTAAAAAGGCTGTAGACATGGTTTATATCCTCACTTCCCATTCCAGATTACTTCAGGAACCAGTTTTTTAAGACTGTCAGAGCAGCGTCCCACAGGTGACCGGGGTTCAAAACTCCTTGAGATGGTCAGTCGCTCATTCAGGACTTGCACGAGCTTTTACAGTTAAAGAACATTATTACAGCAAGAAAGCTGGATTAAGACTTGACACTTCTGCTTGAAGCTTAACCCACCAACTTTGAAGCCACTGACAAAGCCTCCTGATGCCCCTGCATAGGATCAGCCCCTTTGCTTCAGCCCAGCCCTTGGTTCCATGGCTCCAGCACCGCTTGCTCCGGTGCACACACAAAAACTTCACTGAGGGACAACAATGATGGAAACAACATAACATCATATTAACAACACATATGCAAATACACACTCCTGGCTATATTGTTCTGTTGGGTTGCTTTTACTATAGATCTAATCTCTTCACCTTTGGCATTGAAAATGTGTTTTAATTAACCCACTAGCAAAACATTAGACTGAGACAGTCTGATCATTTTTATTTTCCTGAATGAAAACAATGCTGGCCAAATTTACTGTACACTGTCACCTTAATTACCTGTCTTAGACAATCCCTTTCCTACTCACTTGCAGTTTATCACAGTATAACACAAAAAGTCTTCCTCTAAAAAAAACTTTAAATGCTTCTGAGATTCAAACCGTAGATTGCTTGTGCAGCTATAATCTTAAAAAACATCTGCTACATTTGTGTGGTAAAGGAAGTCTCTTTAGAATACAGCCTTTGATTTCTATAAAAGACAAATCAGGCCACATGTTTTTGTTTTGAATGCTTCTCATCACAAGAGGAAATTTTCTGCAGCTTGGAATTTTGAAGGCATGAAAAATGTATTTATTTTTTTAAACAAAGAGCGTACATAAGAACATCAACAAAACTCCTCGGAAGTGTTAAAAACCATTCCTCTATCATCTTTAAAGAAACACTAACGACTGCTTGACCCACATTTTGATCTACCTTTCTGTCTTAAATTTATCTGGGTCATATCATGTCCTTGATCCAGGCATATAACTCCCACTGACATCTCAGACCTTAGGAGGTTCACCCATCATTAGTTCTGAAGCTGCTAATAGTCCAGACTAGCAGAAGATCAGGAGGTTTCACTGGGCTTTTTTTATTTGTTTCTCAGAGAAAGCGTGTTGATAGTAGTGGTTTGACAAACTGGGTTTGACACCAGTGTGAATTGAAGGTATGAATCGATGGTACCTTGTGGCCTAGTGAGTCCAGAACAGATTTTTTTTTGCCTGATTCTGAAGTAGCTATTTTTTAAGAAACTATTAAAAAATAAAAGCTTCTGGTTCTTCATGGGGAACCCTTCATTTTAGATTTTAAAACTGTTCTGTTGCTGCCCATTTCTTCCACCTACACCTCCTCTCTCTTCTTCACAGAGACACTAGAAATGCCTATGCCAATCTTTTTCAAAACCAACCACACTTGTAGAGGATCATCTTTTTTACTTACCAACCACCCAAAAGCTTCATACTCTGGCTCTCTTCTCTGCTCCTTTCCCCCAGAAACTGATGAGAAGCTTTCAGCTAAAATGGCCCCTGTCGTCCCCCAACCACCGCGAACCAAGGGTCAAATGCTGCGTAAGGCGGGCTCGTACTCCTCAATGTGGAAGCGCTCGGTTCAATGCTTCCCTCGTTCAGGACAAAACAAGTCCACGCTTCCCTGCCGCAAGGCCGGGGTGGGAAGGGAGCAGCAGGGCCACGTTGTAGGAGTACGGCTCAGCTCCAGGCCGCCAGCTAGATTAGTAGTACGTCTAGAGTAGTGCAGCTCTGAAATGCCATCCCTATTGTCTTTCACTGATGGAAGATGAGTCAAATGAAGAGCCAGTATCTCCCCTTTGATGAGCTTCTGATTACCAAGATTATTTTTATTTTTGCAGGCTAGAAACATATTTTTGCCGTGGTGCGAAATGCAAAAGCTGGTGTTCTGCAAAATGAAGACACTGATACAGAAAAATCATTGTGATTAAATTTTAAAAACTCATAGCAAATTCCTTATAGTTTTGGAGGCCTGTCAAGCAGGTATGACTAAAAAGGGCCCTACTGATAGCAGCTGTGACCTGGAGTACAGCCTTTTAAGTGATAACTGCTGTCAAAGTAAGGAGACAAGCAACGAGGGCAGAAAGGCACTTCAGTTGTAGCAGCTTGCATAACTGTCATATAATTTGTATTTTCACTCAGTGGAAATACTTCATGAACTGTCAATTATTTCTGTTTTGTGGAGGAATTGTTTTCAGTTCATTCATTTTTCTTATAGTCACTCAGTGTTAAGCAAGATTTCACTCATCCCATGTTTTAATGCCAAATAAGTTTCAAAATTCATATATACAAGCCCCTGTCCACCTTAGGTCATGTCCAGAACTCACTGGAGTCAGTACAAAGATAGCAACTACCTCCAGTCAGTGTAGGGTCCACCTGTTTGTGACCTGTGCCTATGGCTCGCTGCTTTTCCTCTAATCAGATTCAGCTTTAATATTCTGTGAAATACAGTCTCCTTCTAAAAGAAGAGTGGCCTGTGTTTCATCTGAAGATTTACTACAAAAGGGGATTATTGTCCTTTTGCATGCGGAATGGAGAAAGTCCATGGAGATAAATTTTGAAAGGTGGGGAGGCTTTGTCATGTGCTTGATCACGCATGGCTCTGACAGAGGTATCGGGCCTTAAGCAGAGTGTACAATGGATCTGAGCTCTCCCTGAGCTCCCCTCACCCTAATTTCCCTGTAGAAATTCCTTATCCAGTCAACAAACCAAGTTCCTCCGCTCCATGTTCCCCGTGCATTCGTAAGAGAGAGTACAGAGCAAATGTACGTTGGAGTCTGCTGGTAAATAACAGCAGATGTTTTTCATTACAGCAAAGGAGCCTCTTGTGCAATTAGAGAGAGCGCTTTAAAAAAATTTTTTTGCACAGAATAACTGTGTATTTACATAGTTGTGAAATTGCTTTTCTGATAGAGAATCAGATTTGCAAAACACTTGGTGTATTTTTTTTTTTCTGTAATCACGTCTTCCTCTTGCTCTCAGATGCAGTGTTCCTTGTAAACAACTGTCTCCTCTCCTTAGTACCCTCATCTGTATCATGTATGGCAAAGAGATCCTGGACTAGTTCTCATTCAAGCATTTGTCTGAAGTCTACAGGAATGCATGGAAGGATTCCCGGAGGATTCAGTGAATTTTGGATTGGGTACCAAGCTCTGGGTGCAGTGCACACACTGAGTAATCAACCTGCTCTACCCTGCCAGGTTTCATCTTTGATTAACGAATGTGCAATTCAACAAAGATTCCCTAAACTTTTCAAGCACACCAGAGCTCATTTTTGACCAAATTTTTCACTGTTTCATGCAATTTCTGTAGAAACATACTGAAAAGGTGGGGCTTTACTTGAAGCTGTGAGAGCTGGGGTGTACTCTGAGTTCAAAACTATAATTTGTGAACAGAGGAGAAGCTGAGCCCTGAATTCACTCTTGAGCTGAATTTGAGAGTCATACAACCACCTTATCTTCTGACGTTTCCTACTCCATTTCACTCCATTCAGAAGTTCAAGCAATTCAAGGAAATTCAAACACGCATTTCACTTTTATTGAGGTAGAAATATCAGCTATGTTAAAACAGCAAGTAGTCAGGATTCTGCTTTGCTATGAATCTAGATCCCTTGTAAAAACTGTTCAGATTTGGGGAAAATTCAGACACAGATTCACATAATACCGTTGTAGTCAGACTTTCACCTCTTCTTTTCCATTATGACACTGACTTATAACGTATTTAGCTTTTTTAAATATAAATAATCTTGTTTCTCAACCATAAAGCAAGCGCAGGTGAGGGTGCGTTGACTGCCTGGACATCACTGCAGGATGAAAAAGAGGGAGAAAGGTTTCTGCAGTCCCTCATATTGGATGAAGTTCTGACCTTTGTCGCCTGCATTCAGAGATGGAGAGGACAAGAGCAGCTCTTTTCAAAGAGCTCAGCTCCCAGTAGTTCCCATTATAACACCATGACTCAGCACCTAACGTGATCTCTGCCCCTGACACAAGCAGGGCGAAGGAAAAAAGAAATACCCAGTGACCCCTGGAGCAACGTGTCTTGCTGACGGTTAATTTGCCAACAGCACTCTGTGGCTTTGTATATTAATTAAGTAGTAAATTAATTCATTAATGTTGCCGACTCACAGAGAGCAGAACATACCTTCATTTCATAATGTCTAATTCCATTATCAACAAGCTAAATTCAGCCCTGAGCTTACCTACATGGTACCACTGCAGACTTCAACAGATGCCCCATGAAAACGTCTAGGGGCAGTTTTTGGCCCGATGTGTTTCATTGTGCTACAGACAGCCATGGGGCATTTTCATTCCTGTAAGTAAATTTTCCTTCAGAAACTTGGCAAAGTAAAAACCTCAGACACTTTTGGGCTCTCTGCCCAACTTGAGAACAAGGGGCACAAAAAAAGGTTCATTTTTCTCACCAGCTACAAATTTGATTGACGTGGAGGACTGGTCCTATTAAGCTGAGATCTGGCCTGGGTTCAATGTATTTGGAAGCCTAGTTACAAAAGCATTAAAACAACTTTAACAGAGATTTTGTCAACCTATCAAAGACAAATCAAGAGTGATTTCCCTGATGCCTCTGCTGAATTGGGTAAATTTCATTTATTGACTTCAAGCACTGCGTGCTGGTAATTTTTCTCTCTGTCTTTTCCTCCAGAGGAATTTGACATGATCAGATCTACTCTGATGTTTCATAATCACATTTTCTTTTCCCTTCCTCTCTCCTCTTTTGCAGGGTGCTTTGAGTGTTGCTACCAGGTATGCAATATGTGTATGCGTTGGTATGTCAGAGACAAAAGACGGGCCAAATTCAGAAGTGTGCTTAACCAAAGCTAAATCAGTAGAGTCTCCTTTAATCTAGCCTGCTCTGCACTTTCTTTGGCTTGTATCACACAGAGGCCCTCAGAGGGGCATCAACAGGATTGCCCAGGTGAAACAAGCTATTAAACGTGGCTTTTATGGAACCCAGAATGGAATAAACCCCTTCAGCTTGATGCACTTGCAGCTTGATGCACTGCAAATTTGTGGGATGGAGGAGGAAAAGGATGTGAGCTTAAGTGCAGCATGGAAGGGGGTATATATGTGTTGCTATAAATGCCACTTTCAGGCAATAGTAATCAACTGGAGGAAATTTTCCTTTGAGGGAAAACAGTCATCATGTAGTTGAGGACACTGGATTTCAATGCATGTGCAATAAATCTGAGTAGGACTGTCCAAAGGATTCTCTGCGGTACCAGAAAGATTCCTAGGGCCTCATCTGGATCCAGAGTTTTCATTTATATGTCACCCTAATTTTTCATTTGCATGGCACACATTTCACACTAGTAATCATTGATACTTCTCCCCTGGCCCTGAGGAAAAGCAGAGGGACCCATGCATGGGCTGCCAGGCTCACCTTTCGGGGGAGAAACTGATGTGAGCACAAAAGTCCACCGATGTCCTTGACCAGTTTGCTGGAGTTTGCATGGGCAAAGCTCGGTGTGACTGACACCGCTTGGCACATTCCTTGGAGTCCGCAGTCACATTCGCAAGGATTTTGAACCAAGCCAAGTGAGCCTCAGTGGTTTCAGCTCTGCAGTGGCACTAGTCCCAGTGTAGACTTCAGTGTGCAACTCAGCCTTGAAAGAAACGTTGTCCCACACAGTGCAATGCAAATACGATTTTAAAGCCAGCAGCAGTCACTTACAATGATTCTAAGAGCAGAAATAGACTGAGCTCCTCCCATGTAGATCCTTCCCAGCTCCTTCTGCACATGCAGAGCTGGCCTGGGGCTTGTCAGCATGAAAAACATGCAAGGGCAGAAGCAAAGGGCCAAAAGGTTCAAAGTGCCCAGAGGCACCCCAGGGTGCAAATGGGTGTTGCCCTCACTACAATCCTTTGTCACTAGTCCTGAAGATCAGTCAACCAAAATGTGCTGCCTCGGATGTCCTGGAAGAGCCTGCTCCCCAATGCATCTCCCTCTCCCTTAGCCCGTGGGGCTGTGTGGAGCTGTGGGCAGCAGGGCACGGGTGGTCCTTGACAGCTGCTGTGGGCCAGCACCTACTGTGGCTTTGCCTAGAGCAAGCCTGGTGCACGTGTCCTTTGTTCTCTCCCCTTCCTGGAGGAGAAAACCAAAGCTAAGCAAGATTGAAGTGATGTGCTCAAAGTCAGACTGTGATTCAGTGATCAGCTGAGAAAGCAGACGTGCTGTGCTAGCCACTATTCCTGTTTCTTCCAAGTTAATGTGGATGGATTTATTCAACACATATTTATTTTGGGGTTTCTTTTTAATGACATTTCCTCAATTTCTTAACTTACAGTTTTCATTATTGTGAAATTTGATTACAGAACCAGGAAAAATCACAAAGCAAGGCATGTTTCCACCATGCAATTTCACCCCAAACTAGCCCTATTTCAGCCTGAGGAATGCATGGAGAGAGGATCGATTCTGAGTTTGCCAAGTGACATAATCATGAAGAATATTCTGATCTTTTTTGGATCCCACCGAGAATATTTCATACACTTGAAATGCCTACTGATCTTTTTTTTTCTCCTTTTTTCCTGATGTCCCACATAGTGAAATAGCATGGGAATGAGGGAACACTGCTTCTGGATCCTAGGTAATACAAGCTGCTTTGTCCTTTGCTTGCTGTTTCTTTCTCAGTACATGCTAGTACAGATATTCCCTGATCAGAGCAGGGTATGTAGGATACACAGATTCTCACAATGTCAAAATTTAGCATGCTGGCCTGGAGCAACTCTTCAATTTTTCACATTTATGTGACACTATGAAAGTAAGTAAGAGCCATGATTTTATCTTGTGCCTTAGCAGCTAGAATTTACATAAACTTATAGAGGTCTTGAAATCACAAATGCAAAGTGAAGTATTGCGTATCATTAAAATAAATCACTGTCACAGAAGCCTGAAACTTAAATAAAAGCTTGCTTTCTAGATCAGGCTGTCTGGTCATACAATGCAGCAAATAGTTTTGTATTCAGTATTCTGTAGGTCATATAAATTACGTCAATCTCTATTTTTATTCTACAAATCAAATTTAATATCATAGAGTTACCTCCTTTAACTATGTTTAATTTGGCTTTATGTTTGTTTATTTTCTTTGTCATGTCATTTTTTCCTCTTGTTGTTAGTTTTGTTTGGCACTTGTATAATAACACTTTGGAAACATTAACTAATTAACCTTCCTAATACTCCTGGGAGGTACTGTAGGCTACGTAAGCCTTACCCTGCCTCCCACTTCGTCATTAAATACTCAGGAGTTGTCTGTTTTGCATAAGGATGAAAAGAATACTGTCTGAGCCAAGACTTAAACCTGGAGATCCTAGTTTGGTTTTGTCCCCTTTCCTTTTATACTGGAACTATTTGGCAACTGTTTGTTGGTTCAGATTAAGCAGGAAAAAAAAAGGGGTTGTACCTCCTTTCCTAAGCTCCTTGTCACTTGATATGGGCATTTGGGGCATCCTTTAGGCAAACACACAGTGCTACCGTCCCCACACAACAGCATCACTGCCACACAAGGAACAAAAGGTAACGCTCGTACGGCTGATCCTTTTGTCATCAGTGTTACGGTAGTGCCCAGAAATGCAAATGAGAGCAAGACCTTTTCTGGTGGATACTATGCAAATCTCTATGAAAAATGGTCCTTATCTTCAACAGCTCACAAACTCCTCTGTCTGTGCACTTTCTGGCTGAGTATTGAACCCCCTACTAACTGTTAGAGAGCTATCATTCGAATATGGCTTGCCCAGAGAGGCAGAATGGGAAAAGCAGTCTCTCCAGAGAATATCTGGAAGTGTATCTACCTTTGTAACTTTATACCCGGGATGTGCAATAGATAGCCTAATATTATCAGAGGGAGGAGTAAGAATAGGGTTAGGTAAGTCAACTCAATCATAGGGATGAAGGCTACCCCAGGAAGCCAACTCCCGGGAAGCATAATGGTAGGTATATGTCTCAGGAAGGAGGAGGGCTGGTTTGTGCAACAGGGAGTGGGAGAAGCAGTGGGAAGCGTGAACCCAGTGGAGGTCCTTGGATGCCTCAGGCACCCTGTGCCTTGCCCTGGGGGCTCTGTGGCTCAGGGCAGTGGTGTGGCCACAGGAGCAGGGAAGTCCAAGCACTGCGTGGAAGGCTGGGGAGGGGGGACTAAGTCCTCTGTGGAAAACCAACCTGTATGTAGGGACTGCTCAGCTTTATGAGAGGGAGAAGGAAATGCACAGCCAGCCATGCTGAGGCAGCCAACTGTACCCCAAACCATTCTCCTGGGCAGCCCTTCACTTCCAACCAAGCTACTTCCACTGTGGGTTTTGCACCTTGGGATGAATATGGCCTCCCTCTTTTGCAGACTCTTCCAGTGAACTTGTGTGTGAGCATGCATAAACATTTCAGGAGCACCCCTTAGCCGCCAGGTCCTTGGGTTTGATGCTCCTCCTGCATTCACCATTGTGCTCATGGTATTACAAACCAGTCAGTGGGAAATGTGAGTGCCCTAGTGCACTGCAGCACTGGGACAGGTTCTCACGGAGGGTCTCCTACAGCGTGGCTGACACCAGAAAGGCTGCGAGGAGCAGCAGCATGGATTCAGCATGTTTCTTCCAGCATCATAACTGCGGTGGACTGGATAGCCATGCCTATCCAGCAATGAATCACGGCAATAACCCTGTGCATGCTCAAGCATTGCTGCCTCATGTGCCAGCATGCACTTCTTAAATGTTCATGAGTGATTTGCATCCAGGGCTGTGCAGCAAGCCGCCCATTCACTGCTGTAATACTGCTGTCAGGTCTCAGCCTCAGCTGTCCTCAGCTCCTCAAAGTGGAGTCGTTTCTGCATGTGAGGACTCTTATCAGACCGTGCTGTGTGTCTCCCTTTTCCAAACAGGAGGAAGGTAAACTAGGGATCACAGGGGACAAAAAGAGTTTTGATGGAATATACACATGTGTGTAAGTGGAATACGCAGCTGTATAATGGAAAAGCACAGTTTGAAATGTTTGTGAAATAGGCCAGTGGTGGGCTGAAATGTCAGCACTTCTCTCCTTTTTATGTGGTAGTAGAATAAGATTAAATTCCCTTTAAATGCCGTAGTGGCTTCTGCCTTATTAGAATCATCTCTCATAACATTTTTGGAGTATTGTGTGGAATCCACTTAAATGAATCCCCATGAAATGAAGAGAGCTGTTAGAATAATCTGACTTGTGCGGCAGGCTCTGCCTTGCACAGCCAGGTTTTGCTGTGTGCTGGCAGAGGGAAAGCAGGCACCAAGTTCCCAGCTACTCATATTTAAGTATCTCAAAAGGCACCGAGATACTTGCAACAATATCATATCATACTGCTATTTGAGCAAAGAGAGAAAGAGCTTTGAATAATTAAAATCAATTAAAAGGCTAAAGGATAAGGATTCTTCTTGTCTTCTGAGAACACTTTACAGCAGTGGGTAAATGTTTTCTTGCCTTTCCCAATAATTATCTCTCTCAAACACACCTACCCACACACAATCTTGTGCAGCCACAGTCTCTTCTGGTTTAGATTTTAGAAGATCTCAAGGTCGGTTACGGGAGTGCTTAGCACCCGCGGCCGAAGCTCTCCATGCAGCCCAGATGGTGGGTTCCCGGGGAAGTTGGCTCCAGCTGCCACAACCTGGGCACTCCTGAAGACCAAAATCTGCTCTCACAAATCTGTGCATTCAAATCCTTCTGGAAATATGTAGCTGCTAGCCGAGTTGTGCTGCAAGTGCCAAAAAAAAAAAAAAAAAAAGAAAAAAAAGAAATCCTAATGCCTTCGTTGAACAAAAAATGACAGTGCTTTCTGTGTATGTGTACGTCTGGTTTAGATTCACAAGCTGGGAGCAGTATGGTACAAGAGCACTTTCATCTCGCCAAGCTGTAGTTTAGGAGATTAAGGTCTATCATCTTGCAAAAAAAAAAAAAAACACCACCACAACAAAAAACCTAACCAACTAAACCCTTGATCTGCTCCATCAGCTGATGTCTTCTCTGACTCAGGGCATCTCCACCTGAACACCCACTGATCTCTGCTGTTCCTGGTAATGATGCAGCTCTGTGAAGCAACAACGTGCGGATTGCATTATCTTCTGATGAGGCGGCACTCTGAGCAATGATGCAAACAGGGTAAACCCTGAGAAGCTTTCTGCTTCTTCGTCACCCTTTACACGCTCCTCTCCCTGCTATGTCCCTCTGTCCCAACTGTTTGGTTTTCTCTGCTGCCTCATTCAAAAAAACCCATCACTTCCCTTAGCATGATATGCCTGTATCAGAAAGGAATGAATTGCTGGCTGACACATGCCCTGCGATAAAACAGCAGCTTGTGAACAAATACATAAAGAAGGCTTCGGGTTTGAGTTGGCTTCAGAATATATCAGTTTATTTCTGCTGTGATTTGGGGAGTACAAACATCTTTACATTAGCCAACAGCACACGACGGGATGTGTATCACAGCAAGGAATGTGTGTGGCTTTTTGAAAGTCCAGCTCCTACCTTGGCACTGCCTCAGGAGGGAAGGACAGCCCTGTACGATTGTACTTATTTCCCAGAAAATTATTATAAGGGTTTAATAGTTCACTTAGCCTTTAATAGCTCTTGTTCCCTATCAGAACCCACTTGCCTCCTTCCCCACTTCACTGACTAAATGGTTTAATTGAAATTATGGAAATATTTTTGAAAAATGCAGTGAACAAAATGACATCTTTTCTTTTGGGCGAGAATGTTGAAAATTTGAATTTTTCTGTGGTTTTCACAGGGGAAAATTCTTCTTGCCATTTTATGGTGTTTTTTTTCCCCAGCTGAAGTGATATAAATTTGAAAATATATGTAAATATGGAGAGAAGAGCACCAGAGTATGTTCTAGATGCCATGGTCTCTGGAAGGGGAAGCTCCTGCACTGCCCAGCGGGGTGCCAATGCTGGTGGCTGCGGGAGGACACAGGTAGGTCAAGGATTCAGGCTCAGGCTGACTCGGGGGACTGGAGACACGTTCATCCACTTCTGCCCGTGAGCCTGGCAAAAGCCAAATTTCTATGCAGGGCACTGGGGATGGGTCAGGACAATCAGTGTAAATCAATTTAAAAGAGTTGGCAAGACCGTTTTCTGTACTCCCCATTTAAGGAGACCTTTTAACACATGATCTAGAATTGCCCCGTGTGTTCTGTTTTTTTCAGAAAAGCATGTGCACTCTTTTTTCCCTAGTATTTTTAGCTCAGCTCCCTTAAGAAAGCACAGACAATACCATCTCCCTCCTCTCTAGTTTCCTGGATAGCAACAGTGTTGAGTAGTTTTCTGTGGTTCAGATGTGTTTCAAACGTGGGACAATTGCCAGGATTTCATTAAGTGAACAACATGTGAATGTAACCACATATAGTACTGCTTACATCCATATAGTGCAGAGCGCCTTTGCATGAAAGCAGATGTTATGGAAACAGCCCAAGTCAAATAAGCAAGGGAAGATTACCTCCATAATGAGCTAAAAATTAGTTCTGCACCCTCTTAAAGGGATCACCAAAAAAAAAAACAAACCCCAACATGTTTTCATAAAATAAACAGTGTTAGTGGCACAGACACATGGGCAGGTATCAGCAGGTGTACAGCGTTTGCTCTCTCAGTATCCCATATATAAACATTTTAAAGATAAATTCAGATCCAAGCCTAAATATATCCAAGTGAATTTAAATGGATATAAATTACTTCTTCCAGCATACAAATCATACCAAATAAGAATTCTCTGAATTTCATTGCTTCTTAGACCCTGATTTATTATCTGGCTACTAGGAAGTGCTGTCATCACTGAAATGTTTAGATAGATTAACACAAATTAATTATAGTCAATAAAATTATTAGGGTTGAAATATCATTATTTCACATATTTGTTATTTAAAAAAAAAAAAAATCTTTGACATATACATAGCACACAGCGTATGTTGTCATTTGCCTACACAAGGTATTCCCTCCAGTTTTAATACGGAAATCTTACACGCACACACTTTTTCCTCTACATCTGCCTTAAAATACTCTTTTCCCACCACTGCATGTGCAACCACTGTCCAACAGCCGTTGTGCTCTCGCCAGCCGTGGTGAAGGAAAGGGACTTGCCATGGCAGAAATCGGCATTTTAATTGATAATTTCTTGGCTGGCATTAATCTGGAACCAATGTCACTGTCATTGTCATTGCTGCTGATTCAAGCCTGGGCTTTTTTTTTTTTTCCAGTGGGGAAAATGAAGGGATTTATTGAGAAGAAGGAGGTAGCCAAAATGAGAGTCAGTGTTACTGGGCAAGAAGCCTGGGGCTTTCCCCCACTTTCTCCCATTTTTCTACCCCTTCCTAGCTTACTCAAAAGGCACAAAAGGAGAAATTTTAAAGGGAAATCCCTCCTCGATCATTCTCTGCCCACATGGACACTTTCTTCCTCTCACCACCCCTCACTC
>NW_009596505.1:0-4548 GCF_000690535.1 Cariama cristata
ATTTATTTATTTATTTATATTTTAAATTCTTTACCCAGTCAGTCAGCCTGATAGAGCGAGGAAACCCATCTCGGAGCTTGGAGCAGGTCTGCCGTTGGGCTCACTCGCAGCAGCGCTCCGACCCGGAGCACGCCGAGTACCATGACCACGCCGTGTTCCTCACCAGGCAAGATTTTGGTCCCGCAGGTATGCAAGGTACTGTATTTATCTCGATCAGGTATGTGCAGTTTGCTGGGGGAAAGCCAGCGAGGGGAGAGGACTTCTTGCAAACACAGTCTGTTTCTTGGCCAGCAAGGTCCAGAAAAAGGTTATAAAAATTGGTATTTTTTTAATGCGAAGTGGAAGAAAGACAGGACTAATCGACCTGAACGGATTAAAAAAAATCATCTTTATTCCTTCTGCCCTTACTTTCGTTTCACGTACCAATCCTCCCCTTGTCCCAAAGTGCCCTAAAAAGTTTAAAATTAACATAAAAAAGAGATTAAATACCACAAGGAGCTTCACTGGACCAGTCAATCCTTTCTGTCCTCTGGAGGACCTTTAAGAGCTGGTTTTACGTGGGTTGGTTTCTTGGCCCGCTTAGGACTTGGACGTGGGAGCATTGAGTAAACCCTGGGCCAAAGAGGAGGTCTTTGGTTGCGGGGGCGATGGCAATAGTCCTCACCCTCTTAGTGCAGAGGCTGTGCTGACGTGGTCTGAGAAGTTAAGAGACCTAGGCAAAAAAGTTAAAAACTTTGCAGGAAAAGCTTCTGGTGTTTCAGGGCTCCGTTAAGAAAGCAGATGCGTTGGTGTCATCACAAGAGGTGACTTCTCCCAGTTCTCCTGAGTCCGCTGCCTCCAAATTGCCACCTCCTCCTTCTCTCGCTGGTGGCGAGGTCTGAATTTCCCATCAGGAGGCTCCATTTGATGCCACGAACATGCTGGTGACCACACCGATTTGTAGCACGAGTCCTTCTGGTGCATATGGGAGGAAAGAGATGGAGAAGGAGTCCTGTCCTCACCTTGATTACCTCCCTGAAAAGGGTCTCCCCACAGCAGGGGATGAACCACAGGAGATAGCCAGCTGGAAGACCTCTTGAACGTGCTTTTGGCCATCAGAGATCAGAGCTTGGGTTGTGCCGACAGCCTCCCCTCCGAGCCGTTGACCTGCCTTGGGCTCCTTGTCTGGAGCCGCATGGCAGCGTGGGTGAAATACCAGGTTTTGTTTCGTTTTTCTAGACCCTGGCAAAGTGACTGTGTCCAAAGGCATTGGTGAGAGGACCTTCTTTGGCATTTCGGCAAAAGGAGGAGGGTCACTGGACTCCCTCTTGGTGGGAAGGAGTCGTGAGATGGATGGAATAGCCCTGCTCTAGGGCTGCTCGTTCCAGCTCCTTCCCCTTTTCCCTGTGGATCTGGCTCCCTGCTTTTCACCCAACTCCGGGACGGACGTTTGCTTTCTGCAGAAATCCCCGTGGCTGCCCTGTCCTTCCCTGGCTGTGTTGCATGGCACAAGGTGCGGGTGCTCCTCACCCACCGGGAACTGCCCTCTCCTTGGGCTGCTGGAATAGTAACACTTTGCTTACTCTTGCCTCTTTTCCTCAAACCGAAGTCCTTTTAGATCCCTACCATCCCTTTTCAGCTACGTGCAATGAAGGACCAGACCGTGGCACCTCCAATACTTGCTCGTGGCCTATGTTCAGTGATGGTATCTAAGCAGCTTGCTGCGGTGATGGCAAATACCTGCTGGCTTCTTTAGCCGGTGCTGTAGGGTGTATGTGCTGGTTGGGAAGCATCTGCCCTTCTCATACGTGCCCTGGAGCTGAGCTGAAGACAAAGGTGGTCCTGCCCCCAAAGACCCTACAGCCTAAATCAACAAGCCAAGAGAAAGGAAGTCTTTGAGGATGAAGTCCTCCAAGTCACAGGGGTCTGGGAATAGACCCTAAATGTCAAGCCCGTGCTTAGCTTGATGCCTCATTCCTCCTTACAGTTGTGTGCCCAATTAGCAACGGAGACGGGGCTGAATCTGACTCGTTAACCCCTGCGGTCCTCTTAGCCCAAGCTGTTTCCATGCCGGTAAGCCAACCATGCTCCATCACCACATCCCCACCAGACACGGTTCATACCTCCCCCTGTGTCGTGTCACCTCCCCTTGGCCCGCAAGCCAGACCAGTGGCTGGTCTGGGGCGGCACTGGTTAAGCTGGATGCAAGTCCTTGCAAAGCGTTGTGGTCTTGTGGCGTAGGTCTTCTCCGCTGCAGGTCCAAGCCGAGCCCTGAGGAGCTTTACAAAAACTTCTCGGTGCTGGCAACAGCCCTGCTCGTGGCATCTCTTGATGGGGATAGGAGCAGTTGTGGCCAACGTGGAGAAATTTTGGAAAGCTGATGCAATCGTTGCTTGGGGAATCGAGGGAAGCTGGAAGGCGTGAAGGAGACGGGCCAGGAGGGACAGCTGAGCTGTGCTGCCCTCGCTTCTGGGTTGCAAATAAAGCCCTGCCCTTCAAAGAGAAATGCCTCTCGGCGATGGACAGATGGTTCATAAATGATTAATTGCTGCTGCTGAAGCCCTCTCTAAACCAGAAGAGAGTGTCGTGTCCCTCTGCAGCCAGTGGACACAGAGGGCTTTCCGGCCCCGGCCGAAGGATGCTTTTGCTTAGATCTAATATGTTGCCTTGTAATCACCTACGGTTGGCCTTTGAGCAGACTGGTGGTCCATGTAGAAGGTCAGAGAGGCTGGAAGCAGGTAGGAAATGTCCATAAAGAAGAATAAAGTGCATTTGGAGGAAGCAGGAGACTGGTGTCTTGCCGGTGTGGTGAGGACACGCCGCTTCGCCTGCGTGTGTGTCTGGTAAGCGTTTGCAGGCTGATCTGGTCTTTACCAATTAAGTATTTTCCAGGTAGTTACTTCTCGCCATCGTTCTCCCATGGAGAACCCTTGATACTTCTTCCAGTTCCCACTGGGGTCTTAATTACGAGAGCCCAGTGTCTGCCTTCCTGAGCATCCACCTTTTCCTGTCCCTTTGCCCCATCTCCCGTCCAGACATCCAGAGCCTCTTTGGTTGGGAATTTGTCCCATCTTCATCCTAGACAAAATATATTTGCTCCCCCCTTTGCAGAAAACTTTCTGCGTCTTTACTCTTTCTTGTGGAAAGTTTAATGGAAGGGGGATAAAAAAATTCTTTTCAAATTATTTATCCAGGTTTTGACTCATTACTTTATGGTTAAACCCAATTACCTGGTTCTCTCTCTCAAGCTCTTAGTTTGACCTTGCCTTTTGTTTTCCTTTTGGTTGCGGCACCCATTGAACACGTCATTTCTCCGCTCTCTTTCTTAAGTTGTTTTAATTTGTTTGTTCATTGGAGTAAGTCTCGTTGCCCGCTTGAATGTGGGGAAGATGAAAAAAACAAACGCTTCCACCATTAAATAACACCTCCAAGTGTATTTATTGCAGCAGGCTGCTTTGAGAAGATCCTGGCTGTTGCGGGGGTTTCCCTGAGGTCACCTGGTGTTTTGCAGGCAGAAGCAAAAACTCGCTCTGCATGTAATGAGAATCGGGTTTTTATTTAATCTTGGGCTTTTTTGCTCAGCAACTTGGGTTCGCCCGACTTCTCCTTGACTTGGAGCTCCGGCAAAAATGCGTCCGTCGCTTCCCACAAAAATACCGTGTGAGTGAGCCCTTCAAAGGTTTGTGTCGGGGCTTGTTTTGAAAAATTGCATTATTATGACAAGAGAAGTTTCCTTTAGAAGTTCCAGTGCAGGTGGACACCCGGGAAAATCTCCGCTCAGCCGATAAATAGAAATATTGAGGGAAACGCTCACCCCAAAGCCCCTTGGTTTTGCCTGATGCCTGGGGTGATGATAACTTCTGGGTGTCCAGTGGTGCAGCAGCAACCCGTCCCTTGTCCCATCAAGGCATCCGATCCCACAAAGTCAGCTATTGTTGACTTTAGGGCGAAGCTGTAGGAAACCTTTTATTTTTTGCTTTAACCTATTGCCCTTGGCCGGCTGCGCGCTACCAGGACCCACCTGCTCATTCAGCTTGGGAATTAAGCTGAGCGCAATCGCATCCTTTCCTCTCCACCCTCTTCCAGGGCAATTAAGTCATGAGTGGCCGGCTTGGTGTGGAGCAAGTGGTCCACGAAGATGGTGGCACGTGGGCTCCGTGGACCCCGTGTTTTGGCCAGGGTTTGTGCAGGAGGGCAGGCGTAGGGGTGTGTATCCACCCTCGGCTCATCGGCCCCCCTCTCCTGCTGCAGCTCAGCCTCCCTCTTGGCTCACTGAGCTTTCCTCTTCCAGCATCCCTATCCCCGGGGCAGAGTTATCCAGCATGGTCCTGCTCTGCTTTTGCCTCTTGGACCTGTAAGTCCATCCTTCACTAACTTCTTTTCCCCTTGATGCCAAAAAGGGTCAGTCTTTGGAGAAAAAAAAAAAATATATAAAAAAAAATTGGAAATTGAATTCTAGAAGATACCAAGGAATTAATTGAATTGGGCAGAAATAACGGGAGGGGGGAAAAAGAAAAAAAAAAAAGGGAAAATACCCCCAAATCGAGATGAGGCGTTACTGGATGGGCA
>NW_009596506.1:0-14933 GCF_000690535.1 Cariama cristata
CAAAGGGTGGAGAGAGCGTTACTCTCAGGAAGAGAAAACCACTGGAGGTAGGGGAAAGGATAAAGATTTAACAGCCTACTCGTAGTTCTTCTTCCCTTCATCTCATGTGTTTTCCCTGCTACACAGGGCACAGACCCGACCGATAACAGTCTCCTGAGTCAACTCTTGGGAAAGATTTTGAGCTGTAAATGGGCAACTTTCACTGAGAACGGAGCTGCTTCCTTTACCAACAAAACCCTGAGATACAAACTGACTAGAAAATAGATATTACTACTTGTCATTGTGATGAGGACTGTGTTAAAACGATATACAATTCCCATCAACAGGATATAAAATGTCTTCCTCACTCCACACATGATGTTAGGGAACCTTCAGGCGTTACCTTCCTGAGTCATAAGGTGGCACAAAAAGTGTAAGTAAAAAGTGAGTTTTGAGCCTTGATGTTTGTTGAGAAATAAAACAAAAGCTGAAAAAGCAAGATTGTAATGGCTCAAAATGTAAAGCAGATAGGCCCGGAAGATATATTTCAAGATCTTGTCATTTTAAAACTAGTAATTTACTGAGAGGTGAATTGTACATAATCTGCTGAGAGAATTCCTGTGGTTTGAGCGTTTCTGTATAGCGAGCCATAGTCTAAACCTGTTGTAATGTTTTTTAACAGATAAGAAAATACCTTTCTTTTGCTCAGTCCCACTTTCAGCTGTAGCGTTCCTACCCCCTAAGCCAGAAGATGGCACTACAGGAATTCCTATAGATGGTCCTGCCTGAGAGGAGTCCTGCCTCTGGACGGGTGTGTGCGTTCTCAGGGTGACATGCTGGCAATGCAGAGAGCTGGCTGGCTGGCTGTACTTATATCCAGAAGCACCCGCATTACAAAACCATTTGCAGCCTGAAAACTTGTACTGTTTCTTCATTTGGGAGCCTGACCTCATATTATATCAGAGTAGGCAGGAGGGAGCCATGCAGGGGCAGTTGAGAGGAAAGAAGTAAAACAACGTTTGGTGGGAATTGCTGAATCTGGGTGTCCAGAGGTAAGATTTGGGCATGCCTACGAGATCCTGTCAGGTAAAGCTTCCTAGGCAGTGCCCTCCTCCGGCTGGTGTAGGCTCCTGGGTGAGCCCAGCACCTTGGTCTTGGGTCTGTTAGCAGGCAGGAGGCTGACAGGGAGATTCGCATTACGGGGGATGCCCCCATCACCCAGTTTACAGTCTTGGCGGCTTTGTTGCAGCTAGAAGATCTGGCAGGACATCGCCCTGTCCCATCGCCCACGCACAGGGATAAAGTGATAATGGAGCTGAGAAATAGTAGATCCTACCCTAAGCCACAGAAAAGCAAACTTTGTCCAGGTTTCAAGTATCAGTTCCTGGGATCAGGAAATGCCTCAAACAGACAGTGGCAAACAGATTGGCATTTTTCCTGTGAGATTTTTTTGGGAAGAAGGGTGGTTGTAAAAAATTGGACATTAAGAACTAAGAATTTATTTTTTTTTTAAATGTGCTTGCAGAAAACAGTAAAAAATAGATGCTGCAGCAGGGCAGAGAGTGCAAATGTGTTGTCGGCATCCTTCTAGATGCTATTTCCAGTTTGGGATTGTGCTTTTCTTACGGCAGCCTAATAAGACTTTACAGAGACACAGCACAGCCAGGGTTAAGTGACAGTGGTATACTCCTTCCTAGAGCAGTCTGGTCCCTGCACATTCATTCCTCATGTGGGCATAGTCACAGGGTGAGTCTCTAATTCTGATTTTCCCCCTGTCCATGGTGATGCTTTATCTTCATTATGGTCACCTCCCATACCAGTAAATGGGCTATCCATCCTTCCTGACCTCTCCTACGGATGGCTCGGGAGAGGGATACAGTTTGTCATATGTTATTGGGTGTAAACTCTCCCAAATTAGTAGCTCTCCTGCTCTCATATTGTGTGGTTAGTGGTAGACTTTTTCCTTTGAGACTCCAAACTGCTAGAGATCTCTGTGTTACACTGATAACAACTGTATCCCCGAGTCAGACCCAGCACTAGCAATATCCACCCGTCTTGTATTAGAAGTGTTGCCAGCATGATGGAAGGACACCAAGTCAGTGGGCTCCCGTACGGTGTGTTAGTGTGCTGACCTGAGGACCCTGTGACATTTGGGCTTTGTAACAAATTGATTTGGTTGAACAGTCTCTTTTGAGTCACCTGTTTATGTTCTTTTTTTATGATTTCCGGTGTTAATAGGTCATTGCCACAGCTGGAAAGGACCTGTATTCTCTTCAGTGCCTGCTTTGTTGGGAACAGTGTCTAATGTGTTTACTACAGTGAATGTAATTTAAAGCATTATCTTACTGCAAAAAAAAAAAAGGCACATGGCCTTGCAAGATACAAAGTTATTAAATAAGGGAGTTGTAGGTTACCTAGAGAAAACGTGTTCAAGTGAAGCTCTGTGGTTAAGACAGGTTAAAATGAAATTTGTTTTGATTTTGGTCAAGCTTAATGTTCCTGTTGTTCATCTGAGGAGTACCTGTTCTCCAGCCACGAAGACTGTAGAAGTATGTTCAGGTCAGAACAGCCATGCAAAAGGAATTCTCTTTTTTTAGAAGAGCTGTTCTTTGCTGTCTTTCATTCTGATTGCAAGTAAAAGAAATTTTAAGGGAATTGAGCAAATAAATCTCATTGAATGCTTTTTTTTTTTCTGTCAAACAAGTCACCTAGAACTTGCCATGTGCATTCCTGAGCTGGGACGTCAATAGTCCTATTAAGTCTGCAGCAACATCTGTTGCTGTGGAAGAGTGTTCTCCTCCAGGGCTAGGTGTGTTGGATTTGGTTTTCGTAACGGATAACTTAGTGGGGAAACCTACCAGTTAATGCAGCCCTTGGATGCAAATGTCCTAATTTTTCTCAGAGCTTTTCCTGTGCCATTGGCATGTGCTTGGCTTTTAAATAAGTTTTTGTATCCAATGTACAAATCTGAAGTGGAAGAAATGCTTATAGGTGTGTTCTTCTTGGCTGATCAGTCATTCAAGAGAGGTCCTCCAATAGCTGGTAAACACCATGTACAAGACCTGAAGGTGATTTCTGCCAGATGGCTGTCTATGTACGTGGGTAATAGAAACTCCTGTTAAAAGAGCTATGGTTGTGTGTATTCCTCTGCCTTGCTACATGTGATGATGATACTGTCTGTAAAGCCAAGCTGCGGGATCTGACCAAAAGTTTTGAAAACACAGCAAGGGACGGCACTGACCCCTCTCACAAAGCACTTTATCGTCTTTTTAGACTTTCAGTCTGTGTTGCAAAGAGTATGTCCAACTATTCACGTCTGATATGAATAGCCTAGAGGTTTGGTTTCTGAGTAGGTTATTTAAAGCTTATGTGCTGTCTTCTTTCAAGAAGAACCCAGGTGCCAATTTAACACGTCTGCCCATCAGGGGACCTGCATGTTCTTCGTCCAACTTTTTTATGTTGGCATTATAGCACAGGGCAAGCTGGAATAAGATGAAGAGCTCTCAGCTTACTTCTCCCTTGATACGTGACTCTCCTTAGTGTGCCTTTGCATGGGGTCATGCAGTGTTAGTCATGTGGGTGTGAGACGATGTGACAGAGACGGGCTGCAGCTGATACATGTGCCTTCAAGTGGGCCTCCTCAGGGCACGGGCCCCTGGTAACCAGCACTAGTTCCTCCATCCTGACGGAGCACCACAATCGCGCTCTTGTTCTCTGACCGCACGTGCCAGATAGGCACACGCTACCAGGAGAGCCACCTCCTTCAGCGTGTGCCTTGGAGCACCAGAGAGACGCCACAGCCCTCTAAGACCTGTCTGTGATGTCCAGTGATAGCTGGGTATCGGCAGGGAGCAGGACTTGGGAATCAAGTGTCTGAGTCTCATGAGCTGAGAACGTGACTTAGTAGACCTGAAGATGATGGTGGCAGGTGATCTCTCACCAGGGGGCAAGATTTTGTTATCCCCAGGTCTTTTAAGGTGAAACTTCAAACTATCATGTTTTAAAAGAGTTACCAATCTAGGATGCTGGCCTGACGTCTGTGCCGGCATGTCCTTGTCTGTTGGATAGCTGTCAGCAGTTTTCAGCATGGGGCAGTACTGACTTGGAGCAGGACTGTATGAGGAGCTTGAGAGGTCTCGGTTTCAGCTCATGGTATGAGCTCATTCCCATGTTTTGTGCTAATTGTGTTAAACACAGAGACCAGGAGCTGTTGATCAGTCATAGCTGTACCTATTAGTCCAGGCAAATAGAAAAGTAAGTTTCCTTATCCCCAGTTTAGCAAGGGGCTGGGAGAGAATTGGTCTGCATGAAAGAGAGCAGCACCAAATTTGGCAGAAATGGTGTGATGGAAGCTACTACTGAACTGGACAAATTAATGTAATGGGTTTAATCTGTGCTGAGGAAAGAAGGATTAAGAGATGCTTTGCTGCTTCTAAGAACCTGAATTAGCTGAGCACCACCCTTGCACAGGTGTAGGTGTTGAGCTCAGAGGATGTAGAAGGGTATGCTGGGAGGGTTGTATTACCACTGTGGTGATTAGCAAGGCTGCCTTGTGATTGTTGGCCTGTGCTCTGAGCTTGTGTAGATACTGGCCTGTGTTCCTTGCATGGCTTGTTTCACAACCTTAGCAAGCTTACCAAGAAGGTCAATAAGTCCTGCTCTTCTGAAAATGTATTCTTGCTATGTGTGGTGTGGCCTGTATGGGTTCAACTAATTGCTGTTTTTTTAATTCCATCAGGAATGTGCAAGAGATGCAGTAATAACATCAATCCTTGCTCAGAAGATCAGATACATTCTTGAATGACTAAGGAGCAGACTGGAGGAAACCTTGTAAGTTAACCAAAGGCAGAAGTGTTTTATTTGTTGTCTTCTAAAAACAAACTTAGCTTTTCAGATATACAGGAATGTTACAGATGAGAAACTCTGAATTGAAACCACTTTTTAAACTAATGAGGTGGTTAATAAGCACTGTCATTTGCATGGAGGAGAACAGCTTGAAAAATATTAGTGTTCAGTATAGCACAGAGTAAAAAATGGTCCATTTTTGTCTCACAAAGAGCCAAAGAAAATGCCTTCCTGAGCAAACAGTCTGGAGAGCTTGTATTTGGAAAGGTAAAAGAGAAAACTTACTTTGGTTTTGTGCCTCTGAATTGATAGGGCTGAGGAGTGTAATAGCCTAAGGAGCGAGCATAAAATGCCCATCCCCAATTTCCCCTGGGGTACCAACTGTATGTGGTGTGTTAACATACACAATGTTTGTGTTGTTCCCTGAATGATACCCAGTTTAGGATACCCGCGTCTTCTGTAACAGAAATGTATGATGCAATTAATCCCTTTTACCTGGAAGGAGGTGCAGCTTTCTCTTATTTTTGCCTGGGTTTTTGGGACTCAGCAGGGCATGTGTTTACTTGAGCCCTGGAGAAGAATTTAGTTAATAGGGGCTGAGAGCCTGGAAGGGGGAGCTTCTCCTCAAAGAAAAGAGACCTTTTATGAGTCCTGAGTACCAGGAACTCTGGAAAACAGTGTAGAAACTTTGCTTACTTTGGGAAGTGGATCTCTACACTATTCTGCACTTTAATGGTGGGGTGGATGACAATTGCTTTTTTAGTAGCTATTTTAAGGCCTTATTCTGTCGTAACTTCTTGTAAGGCTTTAAAACTGACCCACAGGCATTCCATAGCCTCTCTCCAAGCATTTAATACTATGTGGCGTCCCCAGACATGCTCAACTTACTGCAGGGTGGATGGGGTTATGTTGTTATGACTAGCTAATTAGCTAGGGTGTAGGAAACTAAATGCCACCATCCTCGCTGAAGCTGTGGGCAGAGACGATCACTGTCAAGCTTCTTTGAAGTGTATGCAGAGGATGTGAAATGCAGACATCCGATAGCGGGTTCTTGTGACAATAAAGTTTAACTTTTGAGGTTGTGAACTATGTGCTGTACTGACATTCCTACAAGCTACATCTGGCTGCGGGGTTTCTTCAGTATTTTCCTCTTGCTTTACAGCCTGCTGTGAAAAGCTAAGCGTGGCTATGCTGTAGAGACTTATAAACAGAAACTCGTGCAACTGTGCCAGTTCCAGAAATGTCTTTGAATAAAAAAAATACTTTTATTCTGAAAAGGAAGGGTTTTTTTAATTGGTCTTATCACAAGGCTCCTTCCCCACAGTACGAGCGTTCTGTGACTCCCAACTGCAAGTCCGCATGAAGCATGAATCGAGTTTCAAGTCTAAACCCCGCCAAATGTGATTGGCTTAAATACTCAAGACTTTGTTTTCCCCAAATGTAACAAATTATGGGTGCTTTGTTTCTTTACCGTCTTACTTCTAAGCCTGCTTCGCAAGTTTCATGGAAACCATGACAGAGATCTACTCTTCTTATTCCATCTGATGATTGGGGTTCACTTGTGATCTCTTGGTCCTTGTAGCAGAGCCCTGGAAAAATAACCTCAAGCGTGGCCAGACCTTGTGAGGTAGAAGCAGTGTTGTGCACTCCTTCTCACTTCTGATTCTCTTAAGGATCTGCCTTCATGGAAAATGGATGTGACTTGTACTGCATAGCACTGTCCTGCTAGGCATGTTCAAAAGAGGTTGTAAACTGCTCAAACCTATGTGCTCTGATGTAGACCAGAGACACAGCAGTCTGTCCCTTTTGCTGCCTGGCATACAACGGGGAGGTGAGAAAGGAAAAGGTCAGCAGGGAGAACAGTGCACCAAGGAGAAATGCTTCAGATGGCTGTAGAGTATGTAACTAAGGAGCCAATGTGACGTGCTGCTTTTGTCACTGGCTTTCTCAAGACTCTGTGCTGTCTACCTGTCCTGTCCCTCTCTTGACGTGCTCCTCATTGCCCAGTTTCACTCACAAGGCCATGAACAGCCCAAGTGAGCTTCAGCAGATGTTTGTGAGGTTGGAGAGGAGCTGGATTCCCTCGGAGCCATGCCACTGGCTGCGATTTGCCCTGTGACATTTCTCTGTGCCTGAAATGCCTTTTGTCCAGCAGAAGACTGTATACCCTTAAGGAAATAAACAATATGTAAACTATGGAGACACAGTAAAAATGAATTTGTTTAAAATTGTAATGGCAAATAATAATTATCACTGCTGTTTCTTTTAACCGGCATGAACTGTTCCTCTTGAAATGCTTTTCTTGCTGCTGAGGAAATACGCTTATGCATTTTTATTGCTTGTATCAATCTCCCTCATTCACTTCTTAGTGCAAGGCCTTTCCAGAGGATTGGCAATGGCCTTTCTTTTACAACAAAGTTTGATTTAGGAGTGCTGCTACCCATTATTGCTACATTGGTGCAGAAATGAAATGTTTATGAACTAATCTATACCATCCTCCCAAACCATAGATTTTGGTAATGGGAAGTTCAGTTTAATGGTCTAATAAACTGTGGTCTGACATGCACTGTGCCAATTAATCTAGAAAGTAGATGAGAGAGTGAAATTTAATATTTTCAGCAACATTTCAGACTTCATTTTGAAGTGAGTGTAAGTGCCTGGGTAAATGAGAACGTACTGTATTTTTCATTATAAAATAAATGAGAAATAATAGGTTACTAAGGAAGCATCTTTTCTTCATTAGACATTTGAGCACTTCCTTGTATCCCTGTAAAAGCTGGCCTCCCTGGCATAAGAAGGGAGTACGTTTAAAGCTGCAGCAGGACTGTGTGGGCAGTAAGATAGTACTTGGAAGAAGGCTGTTTGAACATGTCATGTTCAAAGCCTGAGATTTGATTGAAAACCTGCTGAAGTGGAACAATTGTTCTTGTAATAAAGGTATGAAATACCATAAGAGGGGAACTATGTGAACAAGAAAAATATTTTGGTGTGGAACCAAGTTTACATCACTGGGAGGGTTACATTTGTGGAGTTTGTTCAGACAGGAGTATTGTACATACTGTGGCTTTTTAATATCTCCGTACTAATATAGAGAAGATGGATGTGAAGGCTGAGCGGGCTTAGTGATGTGAACAGCCAAGTTTGCCTGCCAGGAAAAAGACATCTTTGCCAAGCTTTCCCTCCTTGGGTTTGCCATCATAGCATGAGGGCTGGGGCTAGCAGATCTGTGTGAAGGACCCAGTTGATGTTATATAGTGATGTCAGGCACCTCAGTAATAGGAAATAATTACATATATTGCTGTTGTGTAGGAGTGTTGGAGATGTCTCCAAAGAGATGGCAAATCTTCAGAGCCTTGGGCTAATGCTGTGAGGTGGCAGCGAGTATGTACGCTGGCTCTTGCAGTGTTAGGGTCAATTTGTGCACTTTCCGTCCCCTCTTGCTGCAGGGAAGAGTGACGCAGCTGTTGTTGTGCTTCCTTGGTTTCTTACTCTGTAGGCGGGAGGGAGAAATGACTGGTGTCTAGCAGCTCCTGGGAGTGAGAAAAGCAAGCTACACAGAGAGGGTTGTGGGGAGACATGTCTGAACAACCTTTGCCCAAACGAGCTTGGTGCAGCGGGTGGAGCACACTGTGTACAATGCTTGGGTGTTGTAAGACCAGTAAATAACCCCTGACTGCTGTGCTTTGCAGCCCTGGATAAATGCCCCTTTCTGTCCATCTTGACTCAATTTCTGCACAGAAGTGCACCAACCACTGTCTGGAAACCATTCTTCTAAAATAAATTGAAATCTAGTCCAAGAGTAGGGAGAACATTGACGGAGTGCAGAAGCAGTTGTTCCTTTTAAGAGCCCAGTGTCCATGTTTTTTACACTCAACTTCTGCTCATAAGAGGAAAGCACCTGTAATGTGAGTGGGGCAATGGGGACAGGAGGCTGTGCCTGACTGTCTCTTTGGTGGGTGTTAATACTGTGGACGGCTGTGCAAGCCTATTTGGGTCTGGGATATCTCCAAAACAAAGCACTATGAGTAGTACAAAACAGCCCCTGCCTTTTCCTAGCCGAGGATCGAGACCCTTGACCCTAGACAGAGGGGCGCTGCTCCTCTTGCAGTTCCCTGCTGTCTGAAATCCATCCCGCTTAGTACATACAAATCCCCCTCTTGGAGGGGATTCTCGACTGTTCCTGGCCTGGCAGAAACAGCTGTGGACGTGTCTTTGCTCATACGTATGGTGGTAGCTCGCTCTCGATGAATACAGCCCGTGTCAGGAGCAGAATTACATTCTTGCGCTTGGTGACCACCTCTCCTCAGTCGTTCTGACCCTTCTACCTTCATTTTGTGCAGTGCCTGTTTCACAGTGCTGGTCACCGTGTCTAGTGCTGCCTATCGAGGGCCACTGTTTTGCAGCTTGACCTTTCTCTGGAGATTTAGCCCTGCTCCTGGGGAGTTAAACCGTCAATTGCATTGAGCAATGGAAAGTATGTTCATTAACAATGTTCTATTTAAAATACAAAGTGAATGTAATGATGGCAAGAGGTGTCGGATGACAGGGACTAAGAATTACTTTTTCCATTCAGAGCCTGAGCAGATGCAGAGCAGCCTTCCCCAGCTGCCGGAGTCTTTCTGCCGGTAAAGGAGAGGCTCGATCATGGTGCATTATGTGCCGTATGGGAGTGCAGTGATACTTCTTGTGCAGAGTATTTCTTTCCTTAGGTGAACCAAAAATATAAGAGGAAGCAGCCTTTTTTGATGAGCATTCCCCAGGATCAAATCTCTGAGTGATGCTTGTGTTACTAGTGTGGAAGCAGTAGGTTGAAACAAGTTCAACCTTTAAACAGTTTTGAGGCAAAGTAGGACATTTCACTGCTCTCCTACAGAACAGGCACCAGAGCTGTTTAGGCATTTCCAAACTGCTTTTGGGTTGGGTATCTTTTGGTTGGGATTTATTGATGAAATTCAAGCTGACTGTAAGAAAGGGTTTGGTGTGTTTCTCAATTAGAAAAAAAAAAAAAAAAAAAATCATCAAATTTCCAAAACACCTGGTTTCTACACTTTGAAAATAAATAACAAAAACCAATTGGTTTATGTTGAAGCTGTCACTAGCTGAGAGAGACTAGTATATAAGGAGTTTACCATTCTTTATAACTTACTGAATTATTTAAGATCACCCTAGAATGTTTTTGTCTTATAAGAACATTAACAATTTTTCAGATATTTGTCTCTGTCTAAATTTGCGGTGGGGATTTTTTAAAATTAATAAAACCTTTGGGCGGAATAAAAAAACGTTCCCTGGGTGACTCTCTGAAATACTTTGAGACTCAGTCTCATTTTAATGGGAAAGGAGTATTCTCTGTGTTTTCATCTGTTTTGCCTGTAAAAATTATTTCTGCTTTAATTTTTGAGGAGTGAGAGTAGTGTCAGTAACGTTACTTTGATTCTTTCCAATTAGAATTCATAGAAATACTGTCAGACTGGTTATGTCTCATAAACTGGTTTTGTTCAAACAAAAAGATGAATGTGAGTTTTTAAAAATGGGTGGCTTAAAAATCCGTCTGTTTCTACAGTGATGAGAAGTCATCCCATTTAGTTAGCCACCTGGGCTTGGGCCTCAAATATTTTAGAAATAAATAAAATTTGCAGTCTCAGAAAGGAAAATATGATGGAAGTTTTAGCCTTTCCTTTAGGGCTGCGTCCAACCTTGGACTAGGCTGGTTCTGTAACAACATGTCGATGCAGTGTGACAGGGCAGTGTAAAAAGGAGGCTGACAGCATATATGGTGAAATGTTGTTTTGGTCTTTGTTTGTTTGCTTTCCCAGCAACTGAGATCCACGGTTTCTTGGAAGGAGGAACTGCAAGGAGCACGTGTGTATAGGCAGTATGCTGAGGAACAGTAGGGTGTCCAGCAGTCCCTTGAGAAACACCCTACAGGCTGACTCCCTATAAATAACTTGCTTTAATGTATCCCGTGCTTTTTTGATTGCCTTTTTAGGATGAGGTTAAGTAACAACTTCCTTCTTTTTTTCTTTCTTCCTTCTATCAAGGGTTTTTCCCATTGTGCATGTAGTAACCACAATCCCCTGTAAACTAGCTGCTGGCATAAGTCTCTGGGCGGGGTGTAATCCAGAGATTCGTTTGGCCCTGTCTACCAGCATGGTGAGGGTTTAAATGGGAGATTTTTTTGGGAAGCCTCAGAAAAGCAGCAGCTGTCGTTCCAATGGCTGCAGTTTATTCTGGTGCCAGCCGCCCCCGCTGCACCCTGCTGCACCTGTTGGTACTTGAATTATGGTCCTTTCGTGCATAGTAATTCAATAAGGCAAAGTCAGATTTTAATAGAACAAGCCAATGCTCAGATGGCGATGAAGGCAGTGTCAGGAACACTTAAGGAAAAGAGAGAGGAGTTATATTTAAGGGCAGGGCTGTGCAGGTAACAATGCTTCCCTGAGCAAAGGCTATTCCTCCTCTCACTGCAGAAGAGGTAATTGGACTCCTCTTACCATGGCCCAGGGAATGATGTCCCCAGGGCCGGTTCCCAGATACAGAGCCTTTCGGGGTGGCTGATATTTCTAACTGCTTTTTCTAGTTCTCCATAAAACTGTAAATACAGATGGTAGCTGGGATCCCTTCCTAATAGTGCTGTGGATCTGCTGTTGAAATATTACGGATGAGATTTTACTGGGAAGAGTGGCTCTGCGTGGCCCTCTGCAGCAGGGTCACCCTGACTGGTTTGGGATCTTGCCTGATGCGAGCTGTTGGGAGCTAGCTTGCCTTGGGAGCTGTTCTGATACCAACTACCAGGTCTCATTCTCCCCAAAATGTTGAAGTGCTGATGTAGGTGGTAGTTCCCTAATTACTCCTCCTCCCAGTGCCCAAAGAAAATACTTTTCATTCAGATTAAGTAAAGTGATCTCCTGGAGGTGTGTCTTTTTTTTTTCTTTTTTTTTTCTTCCATAAAACTTTATTTCGTGAAATACAATATACAGAGAAAATAAATTAAGTGCTGAGTACTGCTTCGGGTGGATTTGAGCAGCTTTAGAGAAAAAAAGACTTTATAGCCACGAAGTGACCATGGGGATTTATTGATACTTTATTTTTCCAAGAGATTACATTGTTTCAATGCAAACAACATGGAAAGAGATGCTTGGGATGGATTGATCCTGGATGGTAGCAGTTTATTCCATCTTGGTGAAAGTTCTTTTTTTTTTTTTTTTTTTTTAAATGAAAGTGTAGTGACCCAGAGTTGATAACCTATGGATGCACTGGTAAAAAGTGGTGGGGTTGGAGTCACTTCATCCAGTTCTATGCAGTTTCCATGTTGATGGTGATGACAGAGTGAGAAGAATTTCAGGCAAACCTTGAGTGCCATCTGGTCTTTCTGAATTTGACGTGTTTCTGAATTTCCTAGGAAGGAATGGGAAAGTTGGACTTGAAGTCAATGTTGACTAAAGAAACACTTGCAAAATGACAAGCTAAGCCCTTGATGTCTATTTTGAGGTGTTTGTTATTTCATATAGGAGTTGAGAATGTATCTTTCCTGGGATAGAATAATTAACAGTTCAAATAAGCTCACAGACCCACAATATTTTATGTTTGCATTTTAAAGACAGCTGCTGGGGTTTTTTTTAGGCAAAAGAACAGCATATCAAGGCTGTGGGGTTTTCTTGTTGGTTTTTCCCTACTTGTTGAAGAATTGCTAAACGACTGGGTACTTTTAAAGCTCACTTTTGACTATTGATCATGACTGTTAGAATATTCTTTTTCAGATGATCATTTTGTTTGAAGAGCTGTTCTCAGTAGTTCACACAAGTATTCAGGCTACTCTGTCTTTATAGAAATCTGCAAGTTATCAGAAGGTGTTGCTTTGATTTCCTTTTTTTCTTCAAAAAACAAATTCTCAATGTGCTTATAGGATAAATGTCTCAGGCTGCTTTTTTGCCTACCTTAAACTCTGATTTTTGTATGACAACAGAAATCTAGGATGATATTTAAGCCTGAGCATTTCCATGCTCATGAATAAACTGAGCATTTCTTTTCACAGGTTGGGTATGTTTCAGTTTCCAACCAGTTACAGAGCTGTGAAAAAGACCCAGGAATCCGCACTCCTGTTTTCTTTGCTCTTGGACAAGAGTCTCATTTTGTTCTATTCACACCATTGGGGAGACAGTGGCACGTTGGTTTCATAACCTATATCTATCCATGGACATGTAGAAGGCTTTAAGTGTACCAAACAAACAAGGTTAAGTGTGCAAATGGGAAGAACGTACCGTTTGGTATCTGGGGAGTCCACTTAGACGGACAAGATGTGCTTTACAAATGCTGTGGAAAAATACAGATACGCTAGTTAGAGCAGCAAATGTTACTTTGGGAAATACCTTTTAAAATATCAGGTTTTCATGAGCTGATGGCATTAAAAATACATGTTCCTGGTCAGATTTGACCCAGTGATGTAACAGAAAGTTCTAAGTGTTTGATGTTGTACAAATCAAATTCTCTTCCTGCCTAAGTGTGGTAAGACTAAAAATACACAATGAATAGAGCACTTTGCCTAAGCATCAGCTATAGGATCAGTTCCAATCACTGCAACTGATCCACTGAAAGTCAGAGAGTCTAGAGATCTGGCATTGACCTAAAGCAGCCTTCCCTGCTGTGGCTGAATCTAGTCTTTTGAGTGGTGTGACTGCAGGCTAAGCATATTGCAACAGTCGTTTTCATGCATAAGCCTTTCACCCTAACTCAGCTGCAGCTTTGTCTAACCGATTAACCTGAGAAGCTAAAAGCCAATTACAATGCAACTCGGAAGAAATGTAGGATGAGAGGGCTGAACTCTTGCACCTACCCTCATAGTTGATGCAGCCGTTGGAGTCTTCCTGACCTTTCATGAGTTCGTCTACTTCCTCTTCTGTCATCCTCTCACCTGGAGAGTAGAGAGAGCTCAGTTAATTCTTCCACAGACACACAACTGAGGCTGAACCCTACAGCTTCTCCAAAGGATTTCCTTATTTTTCTGAGTTAGTAACAAAAAGACCTGTATATGAATGGACCTTTATTAATTTTAACCTTCTTTAGAAGTTCTGCATGTGCATATAGACACAGGGATTCTAGTTATTCCTGCAGAGTAAAGCAACTACGCAGCAAATCTTCTACCTTTGTCCATGTGCTTTACATCACTGAGGTGTACAGCCTTTTTTCTCTGTTCAAATAACAGGCACTTTCAATACCTAGTCCGAATTTAGAAGTGATAAACCTTTTCCTTTGGGCTTTCTACTGAGTTTTGTGTTTGCTTTCCTTGTGGATTCCCAGCTAGGAAACCCAGAGTCTTGTCTGGCTTTGTAGCCTCCTACCTCTCCAAACTGGTTAGAATATCTTTTCTCCCTTTCTCATGCCTTCAAATGTCAGCAATTCTGAAAGTGCTCACAGAGATGATAATCCCTTACCCAGAGTAGCCAGTACGTGACGGAGTTCAGCCCCCATGACTGTGCCGTTGCCTTCCTTGTCAAAGACGCGCAGACCTTCAACGAAGTCTTCATAGGTACCCTGATCCTTGTTGTTAGCAGCTGCTTGCAACATGGGCAGGAACTCTTCAAAAGTAATTTTCTTGGCATTCATCTCTGGAAAGAAAGCATCAGTTGCTACATGCTAGATACGTCTACGTGTGTTCTTTGGGGATATTTGCCCTGAAATATTGGAGAGCCTTCCACCTCATTTGCACACCTCTTTCTAGCCTTTACTCCGGTCTTTGCCTGGGGATTTGGCAGTTCCTTTGCAGAATCTAGATTCTCTTTCATCCTGGGAGTTAGTTTTCACATCCATCTGTTTTTTCACATCCTTGCTCCAGCCCTCTTCTCACATAATTTTATATGCTTATGTGCATGTTGTATTTTTCTTTCAGAAATGAAACTTGCTGTATGAGTTGATCTTTGAAAGGATTTTGGGAGTGGGGGGCACTACAGAATGCAGTAAAACAGAAACCTTGAACCCCAATAGTGGGAAAAGGTAACTGGAGTGGGATATTGCAACTTAGACAAACCCCTGAGGTTGCTGACATGTTACTGACTTTTCAGGGTCTCAGCAGAGACTAATAGGAAAAGAATAAACTAATTAAAAATAGGAATGTC
>NW_009596506.1:14960-66728 GCF_000690535.1 Cariama cristata
ATTTACTATTGATGTGCTCCGTGTGGAGTTTTAAGGACTCACAAGCTTAGTGCGTCTAACCCCTTTGTTCTCATGAGCCAGAAGTTGTAGTCCTCAGTGAGGCCTTCCCCAAATATTTTTTGTTGGAGCAGGGCTGCCAAATAAAAGGGTCTTTTTTTTTTTATTTTTTCTTTTTTTTTCCCCTACTGGATCTTTGAAATGAGCAGCCTTCATCTGGGCAGCCATGAAATATAATAGATGGAAACATGCAAGAGACTATTTTTTTATATATATACAGTTATTACAGAAACTATTTTATTACCTAGCTATGCCAAGATCACTGTTAGCTACTGCTGTAGACCCTTAAAGTACTGTCATGGTTTCACCTCTTTGTTAGTCCCCTGCTCAGTTCTTCCTGCTGGTGCTAATACTTACCTCTGGTCTTCTGAATTGTTCCTCAGAGCTGCCTTTACCAGGCCTGAGGGTTTGGACATAGTTTAGCCCATCTTAATAGGGTTCTGCATGACTGAAATCAGGGATCACCTGCAGCTAGGACCTTGGTAGAAGGAGGTGACTACAGTATTTACCATTTCTTTTCTCTCTAAGAGGAGAGAAAAGGAAATAGAAAATGGTTGCTACAATAAATGGCCAATATATGCCTCAATATGCCCAGGTTTATAGGAGCTTTGAGCAGACCACACCCCAGTCAGCAGAAATATACATGTGGGTTTCTGGTCCCAGGGCATGTCTTGGTTATGCAGAAGATTCTGCACTGGAAGGACCTGAAGAGCTGAGTATCAGCTGTTAGAAATGGACTTAGAGCTCCCCAGCAAGGGCTGGGGCACAAACAGACTGTAAACAGCAATGAGTGTGTTATACCTACACCAAGTTGACACCAAAATGGTCCCTACAGAGTATTCTCCATATCCTAAGGAGAAGATTTGCCTCTTTCTGAGCACTGTATTCCCCATCACTCTCTTCAAAAGGAACTGGAGAAATTCCATGTATTGTTGCTGCAGAGTCCCACTTGCTCCCTGTCAGAGCAAAAGTGCCTCTCCCTCCTGCTGTGACTATTGATGTTGCCTAATTACAGTTCCCCAGCCTCAAGAAGGGCCCATGAGAGACTGTAGGGTACTTACCCTCTTTGCTGGGGTTGCCAAGGATCTTGTTGACCTCGGCATTTGTAGGATTCTGCCCCAGTGCCCGGATGATATCGCCAACCTGGCTCAGGGTGATCTTGGCATCACCAGTCCTGTCAAAGAGGAGGAAGGCCTCCTTGAAGTCTGCAAGAGAAGAACAACAGTTAAATTGAGCCAGGCAGCTCCCTATTGACAAGTTGTATTGACAAAGATGTGGGCCTGTTGTCTCCTGGCACTGTTCCACCAACTCCGGAGGAGTTGGCCAGGGGAATCTTTGGCCCACAATCCCAAGAAAAACCCCTTCCCTCTAAAAATAGTGAAACCAAAATGTCAAACTTTTATATCTACCTTTCATAGTTTTCCTGGCTCTAATAGCCATCAGTAGCTTTGTGATTGATCCCATAGTTTTTTCAAGCATGAGGAAAGATAAGCTTTCTACAAACATTGCCATTCAGGAACAGGTTTCTTTATGTGACATAGCAGCAGAAGGTAAAAATGTTATTATCCACTATTATCTCACCAGAGGACTCGGACTCTTAAAGTACCTAGCAATGCAAAACATCTGCCTGCTTTGGGTCCTGCCTGCAATCCCAGCATCTCAACTACACAGTGCTAATGGGAAACTTGAAGGTGTATTTCAAATGCTGCTTCTTTTGTTTTCCCTTAAAGTTGCCTTACAGTAACAGTTCTACCCATGTTTGTTCCTTTTCTTCTCTGCCTTTTGCAGTCTGTCCCTGCTTCTTACAGGTACTTGAATATCCAGCTTTTCCAGTGGTAGCACTTGTGTGGTGCCTTTTTCCAGTGCATTTCTGGTGTGTACACTTTGAGACTTTGCTTCTTTCGGTGCTGCCAAGTGATCAACATTCACTTATTTCCCCCTTGCTGCTTACCAAGGACTTGGGGTACAGACATTTCTCCTACAAAAATCAGCACAGATGGTTACCTTCATTACATTGCCAGTCCTCATCTTCTGTTGCAAAGTTCCATGTTAATCGTCTTACTATATTTCTCAGGGTTTTTGGAGTATTTGTTGCAATGAATAAAGAAATGTGTTTTTAAAGGGGGGGGGGGCAAAAATCAAGGGTCTAGCTAAAAAGCCATCTTCAAAGCTCGTATGTCAAGAGTATGTTGGACTGTGCTGTTGAACTTTTCTGCACTGCAGTGTCTGACAATGCTGTGTTTTAGCTCTAAGTAAACCAAGTGAAAGGTCTTTCCCTTGGCTGTGATGCGCTTCCAGCAGCTAGACAGGCTTTGTGTTTCACAGCTTGTGTAGGCGGCATGTTCTTTGTGCCTTGGGGCAGATTTAGGAGTAATAAACCACACTTCAAATCATGTCTTCATTCATCTTGTGCTGGAGACATGTGACACAGAGATATTTAGGTTCTTGCTTTAGCCATCCATATACTGCCTTAGTGGAGGAGTTGCTGGCACCCAGTAAAACTGCTGATACAGGATGTCGGCCTGCTAGGCTGTAACCTAATACATCTGAAACTAATCTTCTTACTGTCTGATGTGAGAGACCTATAACCCTTTACTGCTAACCCTCTCCCCTTACAGCTTTTATTGCAGGGTATGGAATAAAGGCCTTCTGGACCTGTGTAGAGCTTCCCTTTACAATATACCAACTTGATATCAGCTCCTGCTCTAGCAGCTGAGGTCAATAGAGCTGTAGTGATTTATAGCATGTGATCTGATCTTTACTCTGGTGCATTAATGACATTTAGCCAGAGCAAGGTATAAAACAATGCCAGTTTGCTATTAGCAAAGACATCAGGAGAGTTTCTCAGTTTTGTAAATGCCATGAAGTTTTATGTTCACTGGGTTCTGAACACCACTCTCCAGCTCAGAGAAAAGGCCTGATTTTATTTTTATCTCTCAGGCATTCATTTCACTGCAATATATCTTTGCTGTGGTGTTTTGTTTTGTTTTGTTTTTTTTTTAAATATATCTAGTTCTCAATTGTACCTCTGCTGGAATAAGCACGTCTAAAATACCTCTCTGAGGAGGGTACTACCCAGCTGCTGGTGCCTTAGCCTGTGTGGATGGAAATAGTTACTGAGGGTGGTTACCGTTCCTGGGAAATTCTCCCTCTCTGAAGCAACTTTTAATTGCTCTGCTGCTGGGTTCAGTCATCACAGCATTACAGCAGCTGGATGGTCTGAAATATGTAAGGAAGCTGAAAGAAATATTTTGTTTTGTTATACATGCCAGCAGCTTTGAATTGACAGCATTTTTCTATAAACCTTCCCAATCCTTTTGTAAAAGTTTTAGAATTAAATAGTGAGGAAGAGTCCAAATTATTTTCTTTGTGGCCCGGAGTGTTTGGATGGCAGGGAGAGAAATGTTTCCAGTCTCACTTACTGCACTATACCTCTCCTTATTGCTTTGATGGTGTAATCCAGAGTGGGCTGGTGTTCAGGAAGTTCAGGGCTCTCTTAAGACCTGCTTCTAGCTAGTCCTCTCTCTCTGGATTTCTTGTAAATCCTTGTATCTTCCATTCTAAATACTTTGTTCACCGTGAGAACTCTGCTATATTTGCTACTGAATTTTTGAAATTTTTTTAAACCTATGTTATTTAATATAGCCCAAATGCTTCTCTTAGGATATTTAAAACACTCTGACTTAGATTTCCAGAGCTTCAATGGGGATTTTTGTTCATGTCAGAATTTTTAATTGGATCTTTCTAACAAATTGGAAAAAAAGAAAAACAAAACCCCAAAATATTTTGAACTTGCAGGTGGCTTGTGAAGCAGACAATACAGCAAGATGCTCAAGGACTGCAGCATACCCAGACTATTGTTATTTACATGCTTCATGAAGGTATTTACAGTAAAACAGCCTTTGTTCTTCCCCTTCCACAACACCTCCCGGCAAAAGTGACATGTAGGCCTCTTGCATCTTCTGTTCATGTAAAACTGTAATGTCACTGCAGCTAAGTTAAATTTTCAGCCCACTCTCTCCTTCTGTTGTCCTTCATCTGCCTGTTTCCCCTATGACTTTCAGATGCAAGACCTATTTTCAGCATCCTTGTGAATGGCCAGTACAGGAGCACAACTGAAAAACGTTCAGTAGGTAGAGCTGGTAACACCAGCATATTTCCTCTTCGTACCATGGCATAAACTTCTCAGCTTGGGCAAGTACATAAGCACCCAGATAAATTACATGTAAATCTACAGTCAGATTCTTGTTCAGCATAAGTCAGCACTGCTCCTCTGAAGTCAAGAGTGTGGTGATTTATACCAGCTGAAGTCTAGCTCATCTTCTCTTAAAGGTTAAACTTCTGAGCCTGTAGCTCCTCTCTGAACCCATGTACTTGTAAAACACATCAGCTCTCTTGTAACTTACCATCCTGTTGCTCCTTGGAGAACTCGATCTGTTGGAAGGAAATCAATCACAAAAAATAGCTTAGGAAGGGGGGGCTAGGGGAGAACCTGTTTGTTTTCTATAGCATCCAGCTCAATCCATGAGTCATCTTCCAAAACAGAAAAAAAGTGGCCTGTCAGATGTGCAGAAGTGATGCAAATAGCAAAAGAGCTGTTAAGACTTGTAAATATTTAGCATTCAGTAGCCATTATGTTCCCCCTCCTGCCCCCTGTTAAAGTTCAACTTTTATTTCACTTACCATTAATTTGGTCAGGAGTGAAGGACTGCAGTTGGGAAGAAAAAGAGAGAGAAAAGAAGAGAACTAGTACTGCTGAAAATGCACTGAGAGAAAGCAAATGGCACAATGTAGCTGAGCGCTCTCCCATCTGTCTGGCCTAAGGTAATTAGGTCATAGCAACCTAAACTAGCAAATTCCTTTATAAAAATGCATCACCAGGTCTGTTCTTAAAGATTCCCTTAAAATCTGTGTCCCAGGGAAAGCCAGGGTTGTGGCTAGAAGCAACAAAAATCTAGTGTCTCTTAACTAACAAAGAAGTCATTAATGTACCGTCAAGTCATTTACTATTTTAGTACAAACTCATTTTATTAAGACCATTTGAAGTAATACTACCTAACAAGTGGGGTTTTTTTTAAGTTAACACAGAAATTAAACCAATCCCTTAAAGTTTGTGTTTCAAATTAGTTTTTGACAGTACATTGTTTCATAAAGTACTAAACTATGATATTTTGTTATATAAAAATATTACTGTTTTCTTTTGCCAATTTAGCAGGCTGCATCCAATATAAAGAAAAATGCTTAGCAGATAGCACTAGCAAATTGTAACCCTTCTGCCTGAAGCTACAGGAGCTGCACATCTACCATTGCCTGATTCAGAACTTGAGGCTAACTGGAAAACCTCACATAGTCCTTTAGGCTTAAGGAGGAAAGCCAAGCAAACCTAAACAGTCTTCTGGACTGTCCTTCCCCCCTCCCGAACTAACTTGAGCGAGAAGCCCGATTTACTTATGTAAAATACACTGGTTGCTGCTAACCAGTGGACCCACCATAGTTGAGAGTTGGAAAAGCAGAGCAGCAGACGGGCAGGAGGGATTAGCTGAGAGGTCTTGAGAGTGGTCCTGCTTTCCTGGCCTTTCTTCCCCTTATTTATCTGGCGGTGCTGACGGCATTGCCTGGATTAGGTGTCAGAAGGAAGCAGTCCCTCCCCTTGGCGAGTTCTTTAGCTTTCTTAGGGCAAAGTGACAGGAGGCTCCATGTCTTGATCGACACCTTATGATGGCTATTTTTAGGAGGCTGGAGAGGGGCAAGGAGTGGCAAGCAGTAAGTTTGATTCATGTCAGCACTTTCTGGGTCCGTACTGTCAAAAGGAGATATTCCTTGTCCAGACCTACCAAGACTTCCTTATAGGGAAGGATTCTATTTCTCCAATAAGCTATAAAGTCAGTGAGCAAGGAGTGTTGAGGGTGAGAGGTGCCATGTGTTTACCCAGCTGGCTGGTTTCACATGTAGGTTGCAGGCTGTGTTAGATGCAGCTGGATGGTCCTTGTACCTTCGCTGGGCTTTGCTCTACCCCTTATATGGATAATATAGCTCTCAACGTTAGGTGAGCGGTGCTGCTGCTCGTCTGCTCAGTGTGATCCAGTTGTTGGCACTGAGCAGAAGATTAACCAGTTGATGGAGGTGGTGTCCAACTGTGAAGCTCTTCCTCTGCACTGGTCATGTTTTCCACATTTTGAACGTTTTTAAGGGAAAAATTATCTGTGCGTTTTGCACCCAACTACATTGCTGGGTTAGCGGCTGATGTGCAGATGTACCCTGCAGGGCAGTGGGAAATTTGTATTCACAGTAGCCTGTGCTCTCTAGGACATTCTTCCTCTAGGGCTAGGGTTAGGCAAGGGAGAAGCTGTGATAGAAACTAAGACCTCCAAAAGATTTTGAGAACTGGAAGGGTGACTGTTCATGGTGGGAAAAGGGGTACTTGCTTTTTGGGTTGCAGAACGGAGGGGTCATGGTGGGACTACAAGTGGGGAGTTTCTAGGTAGACTGCAGGAGGTGGAGGCTTCAACTTCTTCAGTAACAGAGACCTAGTCCTACCATGTAGCATCCTCCAAGCCCAGGTCAAATATCTGAATTGATGTTGTGAGACATTGTAAAAGGATTAGGAAACTTTGCTCCAAACTTCTTTCTTTCCACATCACCTTAACTGGGTCAAGAGTGCCATGGAGCTGGGGTGGCAACAGTTGTGTGACAAGAGTCCCTGTTGCAAAGTCAAATCTGCTCTCTAATTTCTGTTGATTTCCTTTGTTGAGCATTCACTGCTGCTGGTTTTCTAATGACAAAATGTGATTAGTGAGGGAAATTTTCTCCTGCAACTCGCTTAGTTACCCTGAAGATAAGCATAACCTTTATGAATGTCTCTTCAGTATATTGAGGACTCTGAAAGAAAGAATAGGTCAAGATATTTGGTTGGATTTGAGACATTAACTTCCTACTTCCTCTTTTAAAAACTGAAGATACAACTGCAAATAATTTTTGAAGCTTGCCATATTAGCTGGAAAATATTCTGGCCAAACAGATTATTCAGATTTTTGGAGAAATACCTGGAAAAGATACTGAGTATGAAAAATGCTCCACTGCCAATCCTTCACTTTTGGTTTTTCTGCTATTTGTAATCTATTAGCCTGTGGGAACAGGGATATATTCAGGACAAAGTGTAGCCATGATCAGGTGTGGTTGCATAGAAAAGGGGGTTGATGCTTTTGTCTGAATTAGCTAGCATCGGTTTAGCTCAGTGCAGATCTCCTGATTAATACTGGCTGGGGCTGGAACTCGGGCAGCGAGAAAGCTAATCTAGATCTTGGCCATCAGTCCCAATGCATTAATAGAGGAGCTTTCTAAAGACTTTGGCAGAGCTGAAATGTTGCCTGGGTCAACGCAGTGTGTTGCCTTTTGTGGAATTTTCCTTCTGCCTTCAGTCTCTCGCTCTCCAGTGCTGGCAACTGGGAAATGTTCCCCCAAAAACAAGGCTTAAAAAAAGTATTTAAAGGAAAACTTAGATTAATTTTCTTGAACTTTTTTTTTATTACTTCCAGATAAGCTTTATGATTGGCTACAACAAAACTCCGAAAAAAACTTCAGACGCTAAGCAGAAAATAATTGGGGTGCATTTGTCTTGGGCATAGAAAACTGATACCTGGATTAGCTATCTGGCTTGAATGGGCTACTAAATATGTATAAATTGGGAGGGGTCTCCATATAAGCTGATTGATCTTTTGAGCATATGAGCCTTTGGCTCAGAATTTAGATGAGGAAATACTCACGCGCCACATCAGCCCTTCATTTTATTACCGATTCTTGAATAAAAGCTCACTAGACAGAGTTTTGCTGGGGAGAAATATTCTAGCATGGGCATGCTGCATTCACTTGAATTAGGAATCACCCTGCTTTAAGCCAAATAGGGTTTGTTGGTGTCTTAAAATGCTACTTGCTTTGAGTAAGGGCACCTACAAATGGCCTCAGTATAGAAAATATTTCAAACACTCCTGAAAAGAAAAGAAAAGTAAGATTTCTGATTCTGTAAGGAGCTTTCATAAACTTCAAAAGGTAGAAAGAAGTATTTTTCAGTGATCTGATATTTGTTCTGATCCTCACATCATCCTCTGCATTGTCAGAAGACATGATGAGCTTTAGGGAAGATGTTGAAATTTCAGGCAGTTTGCTTTTAAAAAAATGAATGCCCCCCGCCCCAGCTTAGCCCTTATTTATGGACAAAGTTGTTATCCAGAAGGTTATCTGTTCCAAAGGAAGAGGTGGTGTCTTCTGGAGTTTTTTTGTTGGGGTTTTGTTTTGTTTTTAAGATTAAAGCTTTTCCCCTGTATAGTTTGTGGCCACCTTCTAGTCATCTTGTTGCTAGCTAGAGGCATTTTGACCGGGTCTCAGTGATACACGGTGGGGTGGATAGGGTTGTACACAACTCTTTATCACCAACTGAGCAGAAGACTCAATCCACACAAATCTTTACTACCAAATTATTACCGAAGTTTCTAATTTCCCAACAAATCACTGGTTGATGGGCCTTAGGGCCCCAGCCTTTGCAGTGTGGTGCTGTGCTCGCCTATTTAGGCTGGTGAACACTGGGACGGAGTACAGCTGTGCTGAGTGGCAGTGGCTTTGTGCTCACTGTAAGTCTGTGTGCAGGGTAAAGAGTCCTGGGAAAAGGTGCTGCTGGGACTTAAAGCATTCAGCTGCTCCATCTGCTTGTTACCCTTTGAGTGAATTACAGAGAAGGGAATAATCTTAGGATTTTATTAGAGGGTCACCAGATATTTCAAGGTATTGTATCTGTAGAAGAGACTGAGAACATACCAGAGAGTGTCACTAGGGTACTCATTGTATATTTAGCCTTCTATTCAGGACTAGAGGGATTTTTTTTTTTTTTTAATTTTAGGGTGTAGATAAGATAGGATTGTGCCTACAGCAGTTCATATGATATCTACTCACCATTAATGCCTACTCCTTGATTAATACAGCGGCACATATTTTCTAGTAGACATCACTGAGTGCAGGATTACACAGCTCTCAAACTCCTCTGAAAATCGAGTGGTCATTCTCCAGTCCCTCAATCCAATTCGATAGCTTGTGCGATCGATGCCACAGATTTTGCAAAGGCTATTTCTCATTTAAGTAAGAATCAACAGCCTGATGGATTTAGCCTAATGTCTTTTATGAGGCAGAGAAACATTAGGAGCGGATGAGCTCTTGAGAAAGAGAGCTCTGTTTTGAGAACAGAGCTGCCTGGAAATAAGATTGAAGAAAGACTAAAAATGACCACCATTAATATAGGAGAGAAAATTGCTTGTGTGAGATACCGGGAGGTTTGGAAGAATAGTTCAAAGTCTCTTTGAGTTCAACAGACTTAACTGCGGATGAATTTGATTTTTTTCCTAAGCTTTCCGTGTAACTTTCCGGTTTGTTTATTTTTAAAGCTTGTAACTTCACATTTGCTTTACGGTTGTGAGAACTTTTGGATGACCCTTGCTGATTAATTAATGTGCCCTTCTGAAATGTGCTCTAGCTAGCTGCACTGCTGATCGTACCATTTTGAACAGATTTCATTAGCTTCAGGAGGGGAAGTGCGTTCAGTCGTGCTCATTTGTAAAACTGTTCTTTTTCTAATTGCATTTAGTTTTGTGCGAATGTGTACAATCGAGAGGATGTGTGAGGAAATGTGAGGCTCTGGAGCCCTGCTCTCGGAGGGTTTTGTTGTTTTAACATGCCTCCCGGTGGCAGTGTTAAAGTATTAACATTATTTGAACGACGGCTACTTGACATTTCAGTGCTATGTGGTAAACCAGCAAGTTGAAAGTGCTTTTTGCTAATGGGTATAAGATGCAATAAAGCCTCAGTGAAGAGGGGGCAGATTTCCAACTTGGTTGTTTCATATCTGCTTACAGACAACTTCTTTCTTTACTTGTCATTGGCTAAATTAGTCACCTTCTTCTTGCCTTATGTAAGATAAACTCAAATATCTTGTTACCATCTGTTACTATATCTCTGTGCTATAAGGGGGTTTAAAACAGTATTTTAGAAATATTGTGGGGTTGTTTTGATTTATTAGTTGATGGGAGAAAGGCTCTGCCACACAACCACCGTTAGCACTTGAAATTACTCTGTGAGCTCTTGAAATGTTACTTTGCGTAATTTGCTTTAAATTCCACTATTTCTACCAAAGTTTGTCACTCCCCAGACCCTCCAAAGGCTACAGGTATCTTTTTAAAATGCTGCCAAAGCTGTAAATTACTAAGAATGGATCTTGTGAAAAATCATTATTTTCCAAATAATTTTTCAAGTTAGCAGACATAAGAAAAAGTGTCTAGAAATATATATGTGGACAATCCCTACTTTTGAGGGACTCCTTACTTAGCAGCACTTTAGGAAGAAAAGGAGGCAAAGTTTCTCTGAAAGCTTTGTAAAGACTGAAAACTTAGTAAACAAAACTAAGTGGTGGCTTTTCTGTTTGCTTTTCCTTCTGGTTTTCAGCGATGTCCCAAAGGGATGTCTTGGTGTATGGCTGAGTCTGATGTCCAGGTTACCTGTCCTGGGACACCCCTATGCCATGCTTTGCCTGTGCAGTGATTTAGCAACTGCCACCAACATGAGTCTGGCATCAGTGGCAGGGTTCATAGGGGTAAGGTATTTGGCTGGGGCTGCTGTCCTCTGGGGTGGATCCCGAATGGTGCTGTATCTCAGTAGTCAAAGCAGTAGCAGGAAGCTGGTCTGGATGGCATCAGATAGGCACCTTTACATCCCCTAAGGATAAGTCATATTTGTGCTTGTCCCCTTCCTACCTGAAAGGGTACTTGGGACTGGTGACCTTGTCCAACATGTGTATCAGTCCTAGGAAATCTTTCTAGAGTCATTGCTGGAGCTGGATCAAGCATAATCTGAAGGTCTGAGCCAAAAAAATTCAGGCAAAAACCTGCCAGTTCCTAAGAAAGCCCTTCGCACTATGAGAGAAGCTAGTGTTAACATTCCTGTTCTCACTCTACAGCTTCACATGGAGTTTGTCTGCAGCATAATAGCTCTCCAAGCGCTTCGGCTGACATTTGCAGTCCTGCTTGCCCTCCAGCCCAGAAGCTTTCTGTCAGTGCATTTTAGTGAGTTTGTCTCCCTCTGGCTATATCCAATGCAACGTCTGTACAGAGATGACCTACTTGAGTAGCGAATGTAAATAAGAATTAAGGACACTTGGAGAAACACTTTTTACTGCCTTAAGAGCTCTGTATTTAAAAACAATCAATCACACAGGTTTGCTTCCATGCAGCAGGCTTCGTCATGCATCACACAGTTACACAAGACCTTAGCAAGTCTTTACTAGTTGGTAGCTTTTAATTATTTTTCCCCTAAAGATGTAGGTAGCTTATCTGCAGTTGGGCATGACATAATTGGTGTCCTGGGATTATCAGTCTTGAAAATACCAGCACTGGAAACCTGTACCAAATGAATACCACTTACACCACGGATACTTGCAAGAACCCAATCTCTGTCTCTGCTTGAGAAAAGCTACTCGGGTATATCCTTGAAGTAAAGGGCCTGGTGTGACACCAGATCAGGGTGCTACACGTTCAGAGCACCATCTGAGACCAGACACTTATGAAGCACAGCATGCAGCATCTCCATACCCAGATCCTAAAACATCACAGTTAATGCCATGAGCCTGGGCTTGGTCCAAGGACTGGTTGCATGTGCTGGGAAGGCCCCTTAGATTGCCAGTGAAAATACAACGCACTTTTCCTGTTGATGATAGGGATCATTAAACTGATTTGGGCAATATGAAGTTTTTCCGTTTCTCACTGCCTTGGTTGCAAAACCAAGCCTAAGACATCTTGATCATTAACGCCTCATCCCAGTTATTGCAGACATAGACCCGTAGTACTGCTGTTTGTCAACTCAACACTTCTTCTCACTCAGGTTTGTGTGGGAGAAGGAGGTTGACAAAACAGATTAGCTAAGGACACTCCCCAAAAGATAGCTTCAGTTTTAACTACAGAATTCTGGGAGAGTCTCTTAAGAAAATGACCCATATGGTCATTTTGCTTTTAATCATGGTTGGTTCCTGATGGTAACTCTTGGATGCATCCATCACCCTATTCTTCTCAGTTATGATTTAATCTTTAACCTTTACGCCTATTGTTCAAATCCAGGCCACACTAGTAATAAGGAAAATTGGAAATATAAATTTGGTCTGGAAAGGCTTGTGCAAAGCAGATCGAGTTTTATGCTGTTTCCTGAGTAGGGGGAAAAGGGTCTTTACGCTTCCATTTAAAAACAAATTCTTCCTCCCTGCCTTAACTCTCTTCCTATGGTTGTACTGTAACCTAAGGTGAGCTGAGAAAGGGCTGAGTTTAGATATTTGAGACTTTAGCAGTTAGGTATTCTTGTTACTCAGTTTGATAGTCAATAGATGGTGCTCAAAAATAGAAAATCCCATACCAGCTGCTATTAGTACTAGCAAATCACCAAATATTTGCTTTAATGGGGTTAATTTAAAATAGGGAAAAAAGAACAGAAGAGGGTGGAAAGGCCTGTCACAACTGCTGGTGGTGACAGGCAATTTTGGGGTGCCTGCATTTGCAACAACACAGCTTGAGATGAGACCTCTTAAGGAAAAAAAAAAAAAAGCAGCCTAACTTTCAAAGTGTGTACCCCAAAAGGCTCAGAAAACCAGATTCCCTGAAGACGGGCCAAGCAGGGCATCTGAGAGGAAGGGTACCACCAAAAGAATCACTACCCATGTTTTTCAACTACCTTTCTTGTTTGTTTTGGAGAATATTATGATCTCTGATGCCAGTTTAAAATGAAGTGCACTGCCAAATGTGGCTTATTTGACTGCTGTAAACCCTTATTAGGCTGCTCTACTCTTACCCACTCCAGCTCTAAGAGTTAGAAGGGGCTTGGATGTCTCTCTATAAAAGCTAACAAAGCCTTTCTGTGTGTCTGCCTGCTGTGTGGCTCCCCAGATCATCATGGCACTGCAGCCTGGCATTCCCAGTTGCCTCTCATTAGTAGCAAGCTCTGGCATGGCCGCTGATCACCCTGAGGAGTGGAAGGGAGCCCACTTGATGCCCTTGTTCAAAGTGCTAGAGGCTTTGACTCCATGCCTGGTAAATCAGTGCAAAGAGCCCCAGGACAGGATCGTTCACTGAGTCCTTGTCAAAAGCTTAGTTTTCAGTACTCCCTGCTTCCAAATTTTTGCTGGAAATGGTGCTGTGTCTTTTCCTGTGCTTAGACTTTGGTGGTTGAATGGAAGGATTCAGGATTAATTAATGATAATTAAAGGACTGGGCTAAGACTCAGAAAATGTCAATTCCTGACTCTGCCACATCACCCATGCAAATCTCTTATAAGACCTTGTTTCCCTTCACTGCCTGAGCTCTCAAGGGTGAAAAAGGATAACCCAGGGTAGCTGGTTGGAACCTTTGGAGGTTGTCCAGTCCCCTGCCCCTGCTCCTAAGGCAGGGTGAAATGCCCAGGTTCCTGGTACCTGGGCAGCCCTTGACCGATGTGGGAGTCTCAGGTGAGATGGGAAGATTGGGGATAGAGGGGACATGTCACCCTTGCGGGCAGCATGGGTTTCTGCATCACGTTGTGACCACGGCTATGTGGTTGGGTAGGCTCCCCTGCTCTGAGGCGGGCGGCTCTGTTCACCCTTGCAATGCCTCTGAGGCACCCTGCTCCTTGCCTGGTAAGGGCATGATGAAGAGTGGAGGAGATACTTGTAGAAAGATATATGCTAGTGATAAGCATGTGGGGCAGGGGGCTGTGCCTCCCACTGCATTGCAGGGCAGTCCTGTAACCTTCATCATGCTGCTCATATCTTCACTTATTTGCAAACAGGAATAGTAATGCTTACATGCTGCCACTAGTGTTAAAAGAATAGTTTTGTCTTACTCTCCCAGGTTTTTTCCCTCCTTCAAAGAGGAAAATATTTTATCTGATACTGTCTTTCAAAAGAAAGAGAATTTAGGGAGACTATCTTCTTTTATCAGTCTGAATATGACAAAACCTGGAGTGTTCTCTCTGTGCTACCACTATATATTTCCTGCCATTATAGAGAGCTGGCTGGGTAAAGGAGTAAACTGCATAGATGCCTCAGACTGCAGCCTGCCATTTTTTTAGCTGGTAATACACTATTAAGTCTATTTATGTAAAGATAGATTAGCTAGGATCACTGGCATTGAAAATTCTATTTTCTTCTAATGAACTGGACATAGAAAGCTATCAAATCATATTAAATTATTTAGTAGGAAATCTAGCTTGTCTTCCCCTTCATCTCTGGAGAGGAGTGAAATGTGAGGTCTAATCTGATTTTCAAACAGTATTTTCAAAATCAGTGGGCTTTTCGTGTAGCCTTTACTATGATCGCTCGAAGTATTTCAAAATGTCTTTTTTTCCTCTTGCTCTTGTTTTGCTTTGCCAGTGCATTCAGCTTCAGTCTTATGAGAAGCTACATACTGTTTCAGAATAATACTGTCTACTGATCTTGAAAATTAAAGTGAACTTCAAGAAATTTCACTAAATGGGTCATGATCTTGGGACTATATGTATTAAGATGCCTGAAACAGAATTCATCATGAGATGAAAATGAGTCTTTACTCCTTCTTTTCTCCATAATAGGCATGATTCCTTATGTAGAATTCAGCAAATTGGTCTTGGGACCAATCATCTTGTCAGGTAGGTGGAGAACGACTATTTATAGTCCTACCCGGAGAAATTGGTCTGTCTCTTAATCTCTTCAACCGCTTAACCTCCTTCTCTTTCCTACGTAAAGAATTTCCCAACATGGAGGAGTTTTCTTTGAAGAGTCAAGGCAACAATCAGTGATGTTTGTTGGTATGCAAAGTCTAAAGGCAGTATGAAAGCAAATGGAAAAGCAATCAGAGGGAAACCTCCGAGAGACTCTTCTTTGTTGCTTTCAATTTGCAGCAAATTGCAAATTCTGAGCAAATATGTAAAGGTGAGAGGAAATCACTTGAAATGCTTCCATCCATGGCTTTCCAGCTCATGGTCTCTGTCAATGTTTTTTGTACAATGTAAATGAAAAGAAAATAGATGAAACTGCCAAATCCCTCTTTTTAACCTGTTTTGGTTTGTTTCTGCTTTTAAAGATAAGCCGTGCTGATCTCAAAACACTTGACCAGGTCATCAGGTGGTTGCAAAAAATTGGAAAGGAATTTGAGGGGAATTTCCAAAATAGGGTTTGGTTTTAGTACAGTGCTGTAGGAAAACATTGCATTTCAAGTTTCAGTAACCCTTTCCTGTCCTCGTGCACCTACTTTTAGGGGGATTTGGGGGTTTTTTGGTTGTTCTTTTTTTTTAAAATTTAGCTTTACCAAACAGGTCAGACTGATACTGATTTGGCAGAAAGTTCTGAGGGCCATGCTCCAAAATACTTTTGAAATCACCAGGCTTTACTCTTCTGTTAAATCATGCACCATGCCTTGCACTCCTCCAGCTACTAAAACAATCAAAAACTCAGGCAGGTCAACAAACGCATTGACTGAGGTTACTCATTCATTTCACTGCAGTCCCTGAACTGGAACCAAACACACGCAACGTTTCACTGCAGGTCTCAACCGGGACTCTGCGAACTTTCCCCTTTGGGAGAGCTTTGAGTCTGTGATCAGTACACGTTCATCCATTTACCTTGATGCTCTTGAGATCGATTGCAGGTTCTTTGGGTTTAGCTGGTGCTGGTGCCGGTGCTGGTGCTGGCGCAGGTGCTGGTGCTGGTGCTGCGGCTGCTGCTGGTTTCTTTACATCCTTCTTTGGTGCCATTTTCTCTTGCTTAAAATTGAAAGTAAAGGTGCCCCCCCCAAAAAAAAACTTGAAACAAACAAACAAAAGAATCAAAACTCCCCGAACCAAAACCTTAAAAGTGATTCCCAGGAGAGGAGCAGTGGTCAGAATGAGCTACAGCCTGTGCCCTGGAGGTGGACCCGAAGTGCTAAACTCTATAAGGGCATATATATATTTCACTTAGTGCCTCATAGAGTCCTGACACATGCAGCTGGATTGGACAGCTTGCTAATCAAGGGGGATGTCATTCCAGCTTGAGCTATAAATGGAATATAAGAGTTCAGGGCTTCATAAGATCAAGGTACTTCAGTGGCTTTTTCCCTCCCTCTTTAAAAATCCCAACTACCTCCCCTGTATTTTTTTTTTTAATGCATGCAAAGGAGAGGGAAATATGACAAACCCAGTTTCAGATCTGCCATTGACATTGAGGCATGGATTGAACAGTCCTTTTTCTCATCAGAATTTCAGTTCTGCTTAAGTAATAAATCTTCTTTCTTTCCTTCCCTCCCCTTTTCCCCCATGCCTATGTGATTCTCCAGGAGGATTTGGTTTCAAGTAGGAATTTTGACTTTCATGGCTGGGAAGATCATCAATTTCCAACCTCATTTACCTCTCTCCCCACAGCCCCTCACTCCTCCTTCGCTTCCTTCTTTTACAAGGAAGTGTTGATCAAGCAAAGGCTCTGGGTGTTAAAAATAAAGCAGACAAATATGGAAAACACTGCAGTACCTTCAGCCAAGGCGTCTCTCCCAGACCCAGAGTGTCTTTCAGCTGTTCTTACTATTCCTTTCTATCATGTTAAGACTGTTTTTAAAATTGAAAATTGCTTCCTTTAATCTTGCCCTTTGATCTTTTTCCTCTCTTAGGGATAAGCTGTGCCCTGATAGAATGGAAATCAGCTGGATGTTATGTTTCCCACACAAAAGTTTTCCTTTTGTAATGTATTTCTGATTGGAAACTAGCCATCAGGCAAAGGAGGCACTTCTGTTTTCACCTTGTTTGCCTGCCCATCCTGTGTCTCTTGTTTATCTTTCCACTCCTCAGTATCCTGATGGACCTCCCTGCTCCCCATGCTCTCCAGGAGATGCAACTTTCAGAAGATGGCTTTTCTGTTTCCAGTAGACTTTTTCCAGTTAGAAGCAAAACAGTTTCTAATTCTTTCAAACCTGATAGTTCCCCCGGGTCCATACAAATGAGATTTTCTGCAGAAAAATCCAGGACTGCTCATTGTTCCTCCCTCGTCCAGCAATCTCTCTCCCATTTACTCTCCAGACTCCTGGAGTTCTGTGCCAGTAAGTGCAAGGCTTTTGATGGGGCCCTTATTTCTGTCTCATGAGCTATAACTGTGGAGTGTGGTGTAATTGGAAATTTAGAGCTTGAAGGCCTGGACAGACACTTTGCATCCAAAGTTTGGCAGGGTATTCAAGCACTTGCATTTTAGATTAATGCATTTTAAGGAAGATAAACTTACAAAAATGCACATCAACAAAAGGGATGGACAGTGGCTAAAGGTGTATTTTCATGTAAGGAAACCTGTGCTCAGACACAGGTGATCACATATGACCTTTAGCAAGAGACTTTTTGGAAGTTGAGTCATCTCTTTTGAATCAATAGACCTATACTGATACAATTTGAAGCTTTGGCTCAGTCTCTGCTTTAGAGAACACAGACCAGGAGAGATTTTATTTCCTTTTTCTTCTGCCCTTAGTTTTGTGAATGCTTTGGGACAAAGAGCCTGTGATTTGAGCTGTGCTGGCTGCCTTCAAGGTGCTTGATGGAGGGATCCCTGCTCTGCTGGTCTGCCTGGGAAGGCAATGGCATGGCCTCTCCTGTACCACTGAAAGTTAGCAGGAGCCTGTGGGCTGTCATCCCTGAGGGACCCAATGAGGGTATCTCCAGTGATGCTGATATTTTACATTGCACAAACCAAACTTCAGCAAAATCCACCAGTGGATACGGATCCTGGAGCTATAACTTGGGTGGAAATAATCTAAAATAAGTTTTATGCATCTCTACACTGATGAGAACTTTAAGTAATTGCAAGAAAGAACCAGTTATGATCTAATCATTTCTATGGTCACCTGGGGTTTGCAATGTATTTCATTTCAGCCTGAAAGCCACCATCAAATATATTTTAAAAGGAAGACAGGCTTTCAAAAATGAAGCGTGAACTTAGTGCTGGCTCTGCACAGTGTGGCCTGTCTAAGAATGCAGATATGCCTGGACATGCTTCATGCTGTCAGAAAAGGAGGTTTTGTGAGGAGCTGCCACCTGCCACAAAATAATTGTACATCGATCAGGTGAGAAGACAAACAGGTGCAAAGGAGGAGGAGGATGTCAGGTCCTTTTTTCAATTGCTGGGTTAAGGATTTGGATCAAGTCAGTTTTCTGGGCTTGGGACAGGATATCATGGGTTTATCTGCCTGACAGGCTTGGACATGTCCCAGGACACCTCTGGGAATGGATCGGGACTGTCCCTAGGGAGCGAAGTTATCCCAGGTGATGCAGAGAAGGTGTGTCCCTGTGCTCGTGCATGGGAGCTGCTGTTCGTAGGTCTCTGGTGGTGTCGTACCATCTTGCCCTGGTCTGCAGTGGCTGCAGTGGGAAGACTCCTCTTCTTACTTAAAGCAGCAGCTTCATGCAAGCAGGAATACTAGAGCAAACCCCCAGCCTCTCCATCGTGCTTGCTGGGACTTGCCAAGATCCACTTCTAAGGGAAAGCGGCAGCAGCTGGGGATGCGAATTATCACTGGCATCTGCCTCGGCGGGTGCACGGCTTCTGGGGAGCGCATGAATGCTTCTCTCCTGCAGGAGAATCCATGTTGAGGGAAGGCATAACGAATGGTGATGGAGCTTTGGATTTCACAAGGCCTCAGAAAATCCAGTAGTGAGAAAGTTGTTGGTTGGAAAGCATACCCTGTTAGTCCTGCCGCACACTGAAACAGGGGTCAGCTTGCTTGAGGCTTGCCTGGTTTTTACAAGTGGTTTAATTGATGAGGATATGGTTCTGGCCAACACAAAACTTTTATGCATTTAGGCTACATTTAGTTGAATGAATATAACGGAAGTGTGATTTCCATCTGGAGCATTGACGTGATTCATTCTGACACTTTGAATTGGAATATGTTCCTTTTTTCAGGCTAAAGTGACACAGAGGTGCCATTGACTGCAGCACCAGAACGGAAGTGGGAGTTCCTGTGCTGGGCTGCACTCCCTGTGCAATTACTCTGAAGTCTCTGCCTTTCTGGTCCAATTTTAACAGGATGGCTGTCTTGGGGTTTCCTATAGCGCAGGGAGTCAGGCCTTCCTCCAGGAGGAGGGAGCTGATGATTTAAATCCATCCAGTAAAGTAGGAGACTAGATCTCCCATATTTCAGGGCAGCCAGGGAACTGTTGGATGAATGGGTGAGCGCTGCTGCTTCTGTTCTGTTTCAGAATGAACTCCCTTTGAGACTTTTGCATTTTGCTGTCTAAAATGCCTGAAAATGCAATTAACTTCCCATTTTGCCAGTAACTTAAAAACAAGGTACTTGGTTTTTCATTATCCACATAGGAAGTTTATTTTCCTTCTACACTTTTGATGTGTCCACCAAGCCACACATGCTTGACTGCCCAAGAGACATTCAACTGCTTGCAGTATTGTGCAGGGATCAGAAAGTAAAAGCATTTCTTCCAGGATAAGTTTGCTCAGAAAAGCTTAGGCCAGTGGTTTTCTGGGTGCTTCACTCTTCTCAAGATAGTCAGGGCAGCCAGAGGGCTGGTTTAGGATGCCACAGAGGAAGAGATCCTTTTTGGGCAAGATCATACTAATTTATATGCTACTACTCTATGACTGAAAGGCCTCCTGCGAGTTTAGTGCATCTCTGTTTGAGTGTCTGCTTCAAACATGGTTTCCTTGCTTTGTTTTGTGAAATTGTTGGCAAGTTCATCACAGGACGCCAGATGAAGCACTAGTGGAAGTGGTGTTGGTCTCTCAGAAGGCTCTGGTGGGAGTTTGCTTTTGGGCAAGGTGTGCAACACTGAGAATACAGACAGCGTTTACAAATACCTATTCCAATATCTTCTTGGAGCCTTTCTCCTGTCCCCTGCACCTTTATGTTCTCTCATTTCAGCTGTCTGACATATTCTGTCTTTCCTGTAATCAACTCCTATCTGACACCCATTGCTGTTAAATATTTGCCGTGTTCCTCTTCTGAAGGTTGGGTGGCTGCAATGTCAGCAGGGAAAATTGCAAGTGTACATGTACCATTTGGCAAGCAACGAGCTTTGAGAAAAGTTGCAACAGTTTGGAGCTGTGCCCTGGTACAACCACCTACTTTATTCAGCCCATAAGTGGGAAGTGATCCCATTATCCAAAGTTACAAGAAGTACAGGGAAGTTCATGGAGAAGCCTTTTGAATGCAAAGAGAAGTTCAGTGAAATTGAAAACTAATACATGGGAATAATACTTTTTCCAACACCAGTTAGATTTTGAAACTTGTTCCTGGGGAATTATTTGAGGCTGATAACCTGCTAAGATGCAGGAAGGAACTGGGCATTTAGGCAGTTATCAGGAATATCAGAGTTACTATAAATCATAACAAATGTGGAAGGAATATATAATCCATTTCACTGTTCTTAAGCAGTGATAGAGACTGGGTGCCTTTTTCCACACCAAGATGCTGCAAAGATCCTTATGCTTTCTCTTAAATGTATGGGTTTGGCCATAGAAGAGAGATTACTGCCTCGGCTGGACTGCTTGTCTGGTTTGATTCCTCATATTTCACCACAGGCTTAAACTAACAAGCCAGGAATTTGCTGCCAGCAAACTCTTGCAAGATCTCAGCTTCAGACTCTAATACTGACTGTGTGCAACAGGGTACCTAATTAATCTACTAATGATTTGGCTTTGTCAGTGCTCATGATGTGCAAGGCAATTCAACACAGAAAAGCAAAGCCATTTGCTATCCAAGATGTTCTCAGCTGCAGGACACCCTGATAAACTGTGGAAGGTTGTTCAGAAGAGAGTCAGGCCCCATAAATGGCCAGGTCAGCATGTTTCAGGGGTTTTGGCCCAACGAGGGTGCCCTGCCCTTGGGAAGGTGGTCGAGGAGCAGGGCACAGCACGGGAGGAAACCTGGAGGTGACTGTGCAGGAGTGTCACCAGCGGACTGTCAGGGCTGGCACCATAGGATTTGCAGGTGATGGGAAATAGGGCAATGATGGATGAAGGCTGGAGACAGCATTTATCTAATGGCACAAAGGTTGGATTACGTGCATAAATGAAGGGCTCCATTGGCTCGAGGGAGGCGATGAGTGTGTTTTGGAGGGAGGATTCGCCTCTTGGCTCCTTCAAGTGCTGCGTAAGGCGTTGGTAGCCTGAATGCAGCCAGGGGCACGCAGCAGTCACAGGGCAGTGTAGGCTGAAGTCAAACCATGCTGAAGGAGCAGGCAAAGGAATGAGTATCTGAAGAAGGGGAAAGAAGGCACCAACTGGTGTGCTACATATAGCCTACGGCTGACTTAGCACTTGTGCCGCATTGCCCTCCTGCGCAAGGTTTTCTAATTCTGTCCCAGACGATGTCAGTGTCCCCCAGCAACTGGCAGTGAGACATAGAAGGCATTCCTTGGAGAGCCCGTGAGCATCTTTGTCACCCCCCTGCCTTACCCCAGGAGTACTGACGAGGGGCGGAGCAGCTTCCTGAAGGTGTGCTGGCTTCTCAGCTCTTTCTGGATGACTTGGGGGCTGCCTTCAGCTCATGTTTGGGCAACTCACCTTTCCAATGCTGTTGTTCCATGATGAAGGAACAGTCTCAACCAAGTGCTCTTTGCAGTTTGCTTTCCACTATTCTGTAAACATTCAATCATTTTTTTGGCACCTCAGTTTCCTCTGCACGTTGATCAGCTTATAGATCACTGAGCAACCAGGCTCTGAAATGAAAGTACCTGGCTAAACGTAACCAAAATATGCATGAGCAGGGCTGCACCTTGCTCCCATTGCCCAGCTCCTTTGGCAAGGGCTGCAGCTGAGGCAGAATGTGCGTATCAAATCCCACCAGGCAGGACTCTTTACCAAGGAAAGCAGTGGCTGGCAGGCCTGGAGGGGTACTATGTAGTTCTAAATGTAAAGACTAGGCACTGCATAAGACATTAATCTTGGTGCACTCTCTCACACTATATAGGATAAAATCCACTTGGTGCTGCTTTGTGTAACTGGGATTCCTGCGGCTTCAGGGTCCCACAGCCTGTGCGTGAGCTGCAGAGGTCCGCTGCCTTTCCCCTCCTCTCTTTTCTCTGGAGCGTGTAGCAGAGGAGGTAAATTATTGCCCATTTACAATGAACTGTGTCTTTCTTGAGTCCCATTTTAATCTACTAGGAGATGGAGTGACTTCAGCCTTGGAAAGGGCATTAAAGGATAGCTAAGTATACGGCACAGAGTTATCACATACCTGCATTGCCTGGAAGGTTTCATTGTGACTTATGGGGCATAAACTTCTTTTCTTTCACTTTTTTCCTCCTTCTCATTTTTGACATAAAGTGCTCCAGAAGGTCTTGATTCAGCCCAGGATCTAAAGGCCAGACTGGCTGGTGGGATAAATCACGAGGCTTAATGTGATGTGGGTAAAGTTTTGCTAATTCTGTTAGGGAAGGTCTGGGCTTGAAATCTCTCAAAACTCAAAGATTGAATCTGTTTTTAGGAAATCTGGCACTGTCACAATCTAGACCTCTTTTTTTCTTCAGCCATCAGTAAGACTTTTTCTCGACGACTGGAGGTATGCCTACCCTTCAAGACCCAAAGCTTGGAGATGTGAGCCTCACTCTCTGTGATGATACGTTCCCTGTCCTTGTCATTGAAATCCTGCCTCTGCCAAGAAGGCCTTCTGCATTTGCTTAAACATTGCTAAATGCCCAGATGTTCCAAAATGTGTTCGATACACCAGAACACCCTGTTTTCTAATTGCATGCATGAGTCTTGCTGTTGTGTTAGAGTTTAAGTTGTATGTAGCTCAGTCATATGCAAACTCTGAGACAGCCCATCAAGAAGGAAGCTCTAGGAACTAAAATTTTTCCTTTTTTTCCATGTCTAGCAGTAAGTACTTTGGATTTATGGAACTTATGTAGGTTTCAGCTAGTACTTGCGCATTTTGAATCATAGCCATGAAAATTATATTCTGTGGGGAGAGAGGGCGGTAACTACACTACTGTACGATCAATTGTATTGTATTTATCTCAGAAAACTGTTGTAAGAATCTAAGAAGCATTGTCAAGGCTTACTAAGCCTGAACAGATCCACACAAATATCTAGAATATAATCTGTACTGTGGTTGACTGAGTGGACACAGATGAGCATAAAGCATTTGATGACCTGCTCCTTTCTCATGAATCACTACGAGAGTGTCTCTGAGCAACCTGTGTAAAAAGTGTCTGTACGTAGAGAGCTGGCATGGAAAGATGGAGCTGACATTTTGCTTTGGAGGTTTGGGGATTTGACGTTATTGTGTCTGGCAGCGATGTTCCCTGTGGCACCCCAGCTGTAGCATCCCTTTATAATTGACACCACCTTCAGTCCAGCCTCCCAGCCATCATGGTGCTCAGCTTGAGGTTGTCTATGGACGAGTGTTCTTCCATAGCATTAACGAGTGCTTTCTGATTGCACCGTGTCCTCTTACCCCAGCAGGATTTTTGTTTCCAGTGCCTGGTGGGGAGAGGTGTTCTCCAACAGCAGGCAAAGGAGGCTGCAGGCAGGGCCTGGCAGGGTTTCCTCTCACTTCTCTAGCCAGTCACGCGTAAAGAGACTTCTTTTAGAAATGCCACAAGAAGATGATGTGGGTCCCTTAATGCTTTTAGTGGGAGAGGGGAGACCCAGCAACCAGTTGTGCTGCAATCCAAGGGGACAGAACACACAGTGAGCTGCCAGGTGCATCTCACAGGAGGCGGGAAGGTCTCACCGCTGCCAGGAATACACTGGATAAACCTATCCAAGCTGTTTAAAACTGTGACGGAACTCAGCCTTTTGGTGTTGTGCTCATAACATCTCTGTGTTCCCCCTGCATGCGAAAACAAACCTTGGTAAAGCACCGTGAAATCCTCCCATTGAAGCTGCTTATGAGTGCGAGCCTGTTTTTTGGGGAGCAATGATGTATACACATGTAATGTCTCTCCTCCAGGATCTGTCAAGTAGCTATGCTGGCTTTCTTTAAATAGCCTGCTGCTGATGCACCCCTTATTTAGGTGTAGGGAGGCAAGTGCCACAGTGATGCTCAAGAATGTCGTTTTGCTTCTTGTGTGACCTATGAGATCAGAGGTTGTTAGCAGGAGATACACTGTGATTCCCACAGAAGGTGCTGCTGGATCCAGGACCTGGAAATTCTGCGGGGCTGGGTGAGATGTCAGAGCACAAGGGCAGGGGGACTCGCTGGCTGTAGGGAGTGACTGAGCACCTTAAACACCGTATGAAAGCCTCTTGTGCCTAGTGTTTGGCAGCCAGTGCAAGCTGCCTCTGCCTCCACCTGGAGCTATTTTAACTATTACATTTAAAGTTGCTATTTCGTATAAGATGTATGTAATCAGGACTTTGGAGGTCCACTTACAGAGTGCAATATGAGCAAGGCTTCCATTTCAGCCACTTCTGCTTGAATAGCCAGCCCTGAGGGTTTTTCTCCTGCTTGTTAAACTTCTGTCAAAGTCAGTTGCTTTGCAACATGAGATGCCTTCAGAGCTGCCAGCGAGAGGCTGATGACATACTTTATGAAGACTGTTACCCCCAAAGGTAGTTCAGAAATGCCTGTTATTTCTATTACATACTTTTGTCCCAAACTCATCTCTCCCAAGCAACTCTGTTAAGCTGATAAACTGCAACAGTTGGCTGTGGGCTGCTGTCTGTGTATGTGCAGGTGTGACTTTTAACCCTTTTTGCTTATTTCTCCTTGAGAAATCTTGGATCATAGAAGTGGGAACAGCAAGTGCAGCTGGACCCTAGAGTGCAAAAGCTGATTTGGATGAAAGTTTGTAGCAAGGACAGTTTAAATGACAGCGGTAAGTACAGTGGAAGAAGTCTGCACTTCTGTAGTTTTGAGGGCTCTGAAATGGGTGGGAGATCAGATCCTGAAAGGTGATGCTGCCACGCAAGAGTTGCCTGACACAAACTCCAGCCTCATGACTTCTTTAAATCAGTTGTGCCACCCTTTTTGTTTGGCAGTGCTCACATTTGAAATTTTTCACCCATTCATTTTGGCAAATGAATTTTAGTTTCTGGGTTTGTCAAAGATGAGTAAATGTAACTATTCACATCTTAAAATCTGGACAGTCTTGATTAACAAGTAGACCATGTAGTATTTTTATTTCATGCCTGGTTTGTCTAACTCTTAGAATGTGATGTTGGCAGAAAACTTTTGCAATAACAAGTTCATCGTTAGTTTTAAACAAATATTTTGAAAGACTTGTAAAGTAAAAAGATTTGGTCAAGACTTTTGCCAAAGAATATAAGACATTTCCACAAAATGGAAGTGATTTAGAAATTCAAGTGTGTGTTTTATAGTAATTTTTTTCCCGTACTTATACAACAGCATTATCCATGAAGGTATTTAGTGGTTTTTACAAAATTCAGACATGCTTTTCATCTCTCATGTAGAAATGAAACACTAGTTTCTGGTATTTACCTGCTATTTCACCAATAGTCTGCGGCATCCATACTGTCCCAAGAAAGCAGAACTCCAGTAGTGTTTTGCAACTGGTGTGATAAAATGAAATAAAGTTGGCTTCATCACAAAGGAGCTTCCTCTGCCTTTGCGATCTCAAACACCCTCTCATAGCATTAGCCTTCTTGGGAGTATAATGGGACAATCCCTGGCAGGCATCGTGCTACAGACGTGGGATCCACGTAGCCATGTTGTCTCCAGGCGTCTGCTGCTGTGAAGCATTTCTGCCTGGTGGGTACTGGCCAATGTTTCATCTTGGCTCCTCTTGATCAGTGATGTGTTTTGTGGCTGATCCCCTGTGGGGCACATGGAGTTGGTTTCCTGGTAGATGCCTAAAGTGAACAACTTAGCTGAATGTCCTAATACTTTTAATGAGCAATAATATGAAACCGTATGTGCTGCAGTGAACACAAGGCAGTGCTTTTCCTTCAGAAACTGGTGTGAAATCATTTTGTGTGTGTGTTTTGATTTGTCCTTGTGAGTGTTACATACAGATAATGATTGATGAAGATATCTTATTAGTTCTTATTGTGCTTAAGTGAATTAGCAGGGGCAAAGGAGATTGCTTAGAATTAAATTATGAGCTTTTGGGGACTTTGCATTTGTATAGCGCAGAAAAAAATTTCAGTGCTGTGCCTTGCAATGAGTGTACAGGTTTCTTATTGTGATGAAATCATGTTGAGATAATTGAGGGATCTGAGAATCAAAACATTTGGAAAACCGTCTGTGACTATGGGTGGAACCTTCAGCTTGTTGGATGCGTCTCCCAAGGGGTGGGCAGAGGTGTAACATTAGCAACCTCCTGCCAGGCCTCCCATCTCCCTCTTCCCGAGTTGAATGTCAGTTTTGCACAGCTTTTGTAGGAAGGCTTGGAGAGGGGGGCTGCTGTATGTGTAATAATGCTGTAGTTACCAACCTGTGAGGTTTGAGGCTGGAACTTTGTTTTTGTGTGCCCTGCTTTTGGAGTTGGGAGTATCTCTCTCCCCTTTGTACTTTTCATGATCTGAAATTAATTGAGACTCTCAGTCTCTTTTAAAATTAGATGGGGCTTATGCTCCTTTAGAGCATCTCCATAGAGATGTCCCCAAGGAAGCTTCCAGTGTGGATGCAGTCCCAGCCATCTTCTCTTTCCAACATTTTTTTTTTTTTTTACTTCTCACAGTTTCCTTTTGTTGCCATTATGGAGGCAAAGTTTTTATTTCCCCTTATGAAGGGTTCAAACTCCATAAGGATTTTGTATAGCGTTTTTGTAATTTTGACAGTATTTAAAGAAGAACCATAATCAAGACTCTGCTGCGGGCTTTAACATTTAATACAAGCATGCTGCTAATCCTGAGTAGCACATTTGCTTCTCTGCCTGAGGGTGGTGAATACCGAAAAGCACCTTGCCCCGACTCCCAGCACGTCTAATTTAGCAGATCTGCTTTCTTCACAGTAGACTTCAAAACTGACGTTCCCCAATTCTTCATTGACTTGACAAGTCTGTTTTGTCCCATAGTCCTGTCCCTTCAAAGGGAAGGGGAAACCCAAAGCCGCAGCATGGTTGCAAACACTCGCTCTTGTGCTCTGTCTGCTCGCTGGGAGGAGAGGAGCCGTGTGTTTGCTGCAGCTCAGGATTAGACAGCTGAAGGAAACAGTCCAGCAGAGAGTGGCAGTGGCAGCTCTTGGGATAAGACAACATCTGCTAGGAGGAATGTGTTGTTGGCAGCTTCAGTGGCTGAGGGTTGCTATTCCCCTCTGTGTGCTCTGGTGCAGACCTGCTTTCCCTGTCATCCTTTGCTCAGTAACGAGGATGATAATTGTTATTTATTGGCCAAGGATTTCAGTAGTCACAAGCGATTTTCAGAGACCAGTTTTGGGTTTTCAGAAAGTGATGAACACTCTCCTCTTTAAAACAAACAAACAAAACCCCTCAAACTCCCCAAACCCCCGCCATGGCCTCCTTTCATGGATTTTTAAGCTGAACATCCACCAAATCAAGGTATCTCAACTCACTTCACTTTGAAAATCCATTACTACAGGTGGGTCTTTAAAGAGCAAGCAGTAGCTAAGTCTGTTTCTAATGATGTCTCTGAGGCCACAAGAACGCGTAGTAACACTGTATGTTGTATGTTGCATGATTAGGATTCAAATTAAGGAGAAAAAGAACCTAATGGGAAACAGTGGTATGAGGAGGATAAAAGCAAAGACATAAATACAGCAAGGCAGTCTGGTAAGTGCATTCAAAGCACAGGGAGAGCCAGGAAAATATGTACAGACAGGCTGTTGGTACCCAGCATGTTGAAGTGGCATCACCTGCAAATGCTTGATGCTGAATTGATGGGAACAGTTTATCAGGGGTATGGCGCACCTTTCCTTTCTGAGCTCTAGGGGCAGGACAAGTCTGCACAGTGGCCACATCATGGGGCCTGAATTCCCATCCCAGTGCTCTCATGAGACAAACAAAGTGCTCAACCCCTCTCAAAAGCAAAGATACAGGGAATTTTATTACTTCAAGTTTGCTTTAAGATCACTATTCAATGTGACTTCCAGCCCCCTGTTTCAGGGTCAGAAGAGACTCCTAGTATGCTGTTTTTTTTTAAATGAATTTGTTGTCACCTTCTCTATATTCCTGAAGGATGGTGGTTTTCACCCACCCATGGCCATTGCAAACTGCCAGTTGGATTTTTCTGTGTTGTCTTTTCTTCCAGCCCTAAACTTGTGCCCATGCAAGGCTCTCAAACCTGTGTTGTAACTAAAGGTTATGTCCAGTGATTTAGCTGCAGCCGAAGAAAATGTGCCCAATGGCTACTGGGGCTCTTGGGGTGCCTGGCCTGCTGTAGAATAGATGGCAAAGAGATCCCTGCTGGTTTTAATAGCTCTCTGACAGTCTTGGCCAGCAAACGTGGTACACTTTGTTGTAACTCGGTTTCCATGCAGGCAAATGACCTTTGCAGCAGTTAAGCAAAGCACCTCAAACTTTCATAGACCTTTTAAAAAGCTGGTGACAGCTTCCTTGCTGGTGGGCTATGTACTCCTCAGGGTTCATACGGTGTGGGCTTGCATGTAGGCAAAGAGCAGGGTTGTGATCCACGTAGTAACAAATAATGCTCCACTCCAGTCTAGTTCTCTGTGACCTACCTTCACAGAGCACATCTCCTACAAGCCTCCAGGGCTGGGCACTGCTGGCTGGGAGCAGCAGGGTTGTCTGCCCAGCTTTCCCACCTCTAGCTGAGCTGACAGGCCTGGCCACATGCAGCAAGAGGGGAGTTTTGCAATAGCAAAAGGGCTGGCAGATCTCTGCAAGATGTGGGATGCTGCCTTCTTCCTGATGGCTATGAATCCAGCCAAGGCTCGTCTCATTGTCGTGGTAGTACCTCCTGAGTGTGAAGTACAGGGAATAATCAGTGGCAGAGCATGATGATAACTGGTTAATAGTAGGAGAAATGATTCAGATGTTCCTTTGTCTGGGAAATGAAACACTTCTGTAAAGATATTTTTTTTTCCCCAGACACTATCTCGTAAGACTTGGAAGACATAATGTTGGAGACATAGTATTCATTTTGCATTGCTTTTAGTTCTATATTTGTACATTTGGGTTTTCAGGGTACTGATTTCTTCCTGAGCAGCTTCTGAGCATTTTGAAAGTGTTGTAAAAATGTTACTATTTACAGTATGGCAAATGCAAAAGAAGCATCTTCAGACTTCAAGCTCTAACTGGGGTCCCTATCTGGTATGCCGCACCAAGAAATAATGAGAAACTCTGCCTTGCAGATGCTGGAAAATGAGCAAAAGAAATGGGAGAAAAGCAAAGCAGAGAGCAGCCAAATGACTTGTTGGAGGAGCCCCAGCTTGACAGTTGCGGACAGAGGAAGGAAATTCGTCTGCTGAGCTCCCAGTCCAAGGCAAGGCACATCCACTGGAACAAGTTGTGTCGCCTGAGCAGCTTTCTAGCATCACCTCCAACACCTATTCTCCAAGTTTCTTTCCTTTTGATGAAATTATGATGTTTAGAGAATTGTCGGGGTGTCACACAGAGACTTTGTAGGCTTGAATCCAACCTTCTGATGGTCCCAAGTGGATGGAGGCTTTCTCCTTGTTCCTAGTGGAGGTCCCAAAGCTGCCTTCAAATGTGGTCTAGAGGCACCATCCTGAGCTGATCAGACAGAGGAGACTGTTGTTGGAGCACACCTGAAAACCAGTCTGTCCGGTGCAGACTCTGCGTCTCCTGCTCAGATCAGAAGTGGTGGCAGGATGGTATGTGAAACTTCCATCATCTGAAATTATTACAGGGCTCTGCTCTGTGTGCATGGGCATGGCATGAACGTTTTACAGTAGGAAAATATGTTGAGCCTAGTAATGCAGTGGGGTTCTCTCCCCCCCAAAACCCCCCCCGAATGGTGGAATTCATTAGGGAATTTATTCCTCATTTTACCTAAGATCCAAGCTGCACATGGACCATTAAAGAGTTTTGTTCAGGTATATCTAATCCATTTGCTAACCGAACAGTTTGGCTGCAAGTTCTGTACTCCAAGTAGTATGATTCACTCTTCTTGGTCTGGTTTCCTAAGAAAGTGAGGCTTAAGAATTTGCCTTGCTTGTCCATATTTCTGTATTCTCCCAGTGATCTTTCTGACTCCTTTGGACTAGTTCAGTGAAATTGGAAAGGAGGATAGAAGTGTAGGAAGGTGCTCACCTTCCTATAGGTTTTGTGAAAATTGCAGCTAGGAAGAGTCCCAAATCAGGCCCTCTTATTATAAAGCACATATCGTATTTAAATCTCAAAGTGAGAAAAGCAAGGAAAGGATGTCAGGTGATTTTTCTCTTGTTATGGAGAATGTCTCTTTATTTCCTCCTCACTGATATCACCTGTCACAAATCAGGGGTATGGGAAGTAAGTGCTAATATCATTGCTCCTTGGTTTTACAAGCAGTAATTCCACACTTGAATGCGTAGACTATTCAGTGGAAGGCTAAGTGGTTCTTGGAGCGAATTAATGAGATTATTGCTGATGAAAACCAGGGAATTGGAACCATTGGTATTGTGAAGTTAACAAAAGAGAGGGGGAAAGATAATGGAAGATGATTGTCCTGTTTGAAAAAGAGTCTGTGTGCTCCCAAAACCTGGATATATTTCTACTCATTTGGGATCCCTCCATCAGGCTCTGTCTTCTCCGTATGCTTGTAAAGCACAGGGTCAGCCCTGCTGGAACAGGATATTTCCCAGCTTTGGGTGGTATAAACACCTTAGAGTTTATCCTCTGTGGTGGTGAACCACAGGGGTTCCCAAACGCTTCCACTGGCAACTTCCCTCTTCTGGTCCAGAGCCCAGCTTCTTGCAGATGAATTTGTCAGGCTTGTAAACACCAAGCGCTGCAGTTCGGTGGGGTGGCGAGCCCTGCTCTGGGAACTGCCGTGCTGTATCTTGGTGTGGTTTTCACCTAACTGCGACCTGCCGTAGCTGCCACTGAGGTGGGGTTTGCCCTCTTTCTCATGGTGATAAATGAGCTAAGAATTCCTAACGAGGGTGTCCCTGGATGTAGGATACGCTGTCATCCAAAGCTTGTGTTCTGTGGTGACCCTCTCACAGCCTTTTAGATGCCGTCTTTTGAGGTTCCTCTCTTATTTTTTCAGCCACTTGTAAAAATCTGATCAATCCCTTCCTATCCACTACTGGGAGTGTCAGTATGGAGGAGGAGTACCTTGGTGACTGAACAAAAAGCTGCTGGGAATAGGGGAAACCCCTGCAACTAAGGGGTACTTTGGGTCTCCCCTGCAAGGAAGCTGTTTGAAAATACTGTGGTCTCCCCCTCACCAGTGAGGGGTATCCTTAAGGAGGGGTAGCTATAATAAAACTCAGCCAAATGGTGGAAATATGATCGACTCCTCAATCAATCTGATTAGAGCCAACAGCCGTTATGTGGAACATTTGCTCCTGCCCTGTATGCAGCTGCATACTACAGTGTAACTATTTATGGGCCCAGCTCCAATGGGATTTATGGACGGTGAAGTACTACCAGTGGATTCAATTACCGCCTGAGATCACTGCAAATGCTGCTGCAAACTGCAACGGCCGCAAAATGAGCTTTTAGCAAGGGCTGCCTGATGCGTGTCCTGCCAGCCAGAAATTCCCCAACCATGGGGAGATGAAGTTAAATGGCTCCCCACAGCCGTACTCTTCCCCGCCCCCCCCTTAAGGCTTTCAAATTGGTTTTGGTGCTGCCCCTGCACCTTCTCCATTGCTGGCTGTCTTCCTTGCTGCAGAGGAAGCAGAGCAGTGTACTGTCATCCACAGGCTTCAAGGGTGGCCATTCATGACAGGATCTATTGTACTTTTTGGCCAAATTTGCTGTCTTTCACCCTCTGGCAGAAGTGGAGGGGATGCACGACGTCTGAGGGTGAAGGGTGGCTGCAAGGTGTCCCATCCAGCACAGAGGGTGGCAAAAACAAATGGCTCTTGCACCTCTGGAGTTGAGGGCTACATGAAAAAACTTAATCCTCCTCTCCCCTTTCTGCTGTCAACTCTTAGCATTTAGATTGCTCTGATATTGGGAATGAGGTTGCTCTTACATGGACCTGCGCTGTGCTCAAACGCTTCATCCCCATAAGCAGCAGGGACGGCACAGGTTTCCTTGTGCTAAGCTGATTTTGCCTTCGCCCCACATGGCATTTTGCCGTCCCATTGCTGTGATGCTGTAAACTGGATTTGTGAAATGATCCAGAGTAAAAGCCACCACGCTTCTTCCCCAAAAGGGGCAGTAAGGAGACAGAAACAAGTGGGCGAGAGTGAGGTGGAGAGAGAGGTAAAACAGAAGTGTCTTCAGGCAGCTCTGCTGCAGGAGGAAACAGCAGGGATCACCATGCTGAGGGTGAAAGCTGGCTCGAGAAACACTTGGGAATACAAAGCTTTGTGGGTGAGGCAATAGCAGCCTCTGTCTTGAATGAGCAGCTGTATTGAGAGCTGTTTTGCTCTGCTTTTCTCCAACAGCTTTTGAGGGAGCGGTTTTGATTCTGAAACAGCAAAAATCTTGCAGGATGCAAAGATGTGATGGTCCTCTTTGGGTCTCGGAGAAGCCATGCATTGCACCCACCCAGGCAGGCAGAGATCTTCATGCTCATCCTCTGTTTTCAAAGGTCAGTTGTGCCAATGGGGTGGTACCAAGATGGTGGGCAATGCTGGTCCCCACACACCAAATGCCATGTTCCCAGTAGTGCCAGCACAGCCATTGGCACAGTGAGCCCCTCACCTCCTCTCTGGGCTTGCAAAGCATCACCTAAACCAAGCAATGTCACTTTTGTGGTAGCAGCAGCCCTGATTCTTGCTCCAGAGCTGGGAAGGAGTTCTCTGAAGCCAAGCTGGTATAAAGTGGTATTCTGTAATCTTTGGCAAAGACAGAGGATACAAGAGGGACCTAAAGATGTTTGTGTTAAAGCCAGAGGGGTGTTGTATCTGTTTCCAGCTCGTGGTAAGGGGATGTTCGATGAGGGACATCATGAATGACAAGTTTGCTTGTTCTTTCCAAAAGAAAGAACAAACAAAAAACAACAACAAAACCACAAAAAACAACAACAAAACCACACAAACCAAAAAACTACACAACAAAAAACTACCTGTCACATCTTGCTGGGATCCTTTAATTAATATACCAAGACTTGCTGTTAAAGGTCAGGCATAAACAGGTTTATTAGCTCGGCCTGAAATCTGATCAACTGTTCAAAGTTAATTAAACTCCCCCTGACTCCTACATTCAGCTGTTCAGAAGGGCTGGGTCCTAAACTGCTCTAAATCAGCTTAACTCCATGGACTTTACGCTGCTCCAGATCTGGCCCACATAAATGACTTTTCCAGAAAATTACTGCCACCAAGAAAAGCAAAGGTAAGGAGGAAAAAGAAAACCAAAAAGGCAAACAGAAGGTATAAGCTGTGTTGATTGATTCAGGGAGAACAGTCAATGAAACAACTCTCTCAGTTTCAGCTACAATCTGGAAATCCATGCTCACCCATTTTGCCAAGGTTCATGAGCCATACTTGCTAAGTTGAAAGGCCCAGTTATAAAGATGCTGCAGTATTCGTCCACACCAGCTATAATACTGAATTTGGGGTTTTGAGCTTATGTTGGCCTGAGCTTAGCTATCTGCTTCCTGCTGTATGAGGGTGAGTTTGGATGCTAACCTTGCACACCCACTGTGCACAGGGATCCCCCTGAAAACCTGAAAAAACCCGCTGGCCTGAAATCCCCCACTCCATGGGGCCCAGTTCCCTGCCTTGTTCTCTTCCATCCCCATGCGTGGTCAAAACAAGTGGTTGCTTGAAAACTCCCAAGACCACCCGTCAGCAGGGTCAGGGAGACCCAAGGCTGCTTTGGCCCTGTTGGCTTCAGGGTATGTCCCAATGGAGGCAGCACTGCAAGCCCATCTGCCATTTCAGCCCTACCTAGTCTTGGTTTCTCCCTTGACATCAAAATATCTCAGTGGTGAGCCTTGGCACCCTTACACATGTGCCCAGCTGGGTTTTCTTGATGCTCTTGCCCTTTTGGGATGTCCCCAAACCCTTATGGGGTTCTAGGGGAGACATGTTCAGTGCAGGAGACTTCACAGGGCCAAGGGCAGCCTGTGGGGATGGGGGTTGTTGGCTCTCTAGTTCCTGGGAGCAGTTGGTAGCAGAATTTGTGCCATATCTGTAATACTGACAGGAGAAGGCATGGAGTGTTTTCACCCGACATAGGGAGCATTTGCTTAACTTGCCCATGAGCCTGAACAGCATGAGGAGCTGTCGTTCCCTGCAGGAGCTTGTGGAAGAACTTGTGCGGCTTCAGGCAAGATTGGGAAAAATATGCTTTTTTGTTTTGTTTTTTTTTTTTTTTGAAGGTGTATATGACTGACTTAGAGGCCAGGCATTGCTGAAGGGCTTCCACGTTTCTCACATCTCTGGCATCCTGCACAAACACAACCTCATCCGTGCGGGCTTTCTAGTTTAGTGACTTTCCCAGGGCTACCCAAGAGCTGAGTCCCAGCTCTCCCGAGGTACGGTTTAGCAGCTGAGGGTGCGGGCATGTGCTTGGCAGCGGCAGGGTGGCTGCTGCTCTCAGGCTGCATTGCCACCTGCTGGGGACACAATCTCTTTCGGAGGCGACCTCCACCCATGCATCACCAAGGGGTGTCCCCAGGCCAGCTCCCCTGCCCGGGGCAAGCCTAGCTGGACTCCAGCATGTTTCCTCAGGTGGTTAGTTTGGGCAGATCTGCTACCTCCTGCTCTGTTGGATTTTTGTCTTCAGACATTTCATAATGTGGTGAGTTGTAACTCTTGGGGTTCAGATTTCCTGGTCTGGGTACTGGCCTTCAGTTCAGGTTTCTTTCCCAGTTGCAGCTAAAGGGATGCAGGGGACACTTTGTCCAAAGGGCTCAGCTGTTCTCGGTAATAGGGGTGAGGAACCTGTGTTGCTCTTCCCAATGTAAAAAAATAATTTTTTTTAAAAAAAAATCAACTTGCAACATATCAACCGTTTGTGGTGGGACCTTGCTGGCCTGGAGCAGGACTTGTAGTCTCACTGGGACCAGCCACATTCCCTTGAGTGTTACCATCGGAAAACCCCACACAAATTTGGCCAAGGTATTATACTGTGGTGGAAAAAACATAAGCAAAATAAAAGAGGGGAAGGGGGAAAGGTGAGATAGTGGTGCAGAGGGATGAAAGTCAGATGAAATGCTGCAGAGAAGCAAGGTCTGGCTGGGTCACTCATGTAAATGAAATTCTTGGCCAGCAGCTTTGTGCCCTGTGTGGCTGCTTCTCCCACAGCTGCTTTTGTAGTACTGTACATGGGACACAACCTTAATACTCCACCTTTCCCAGCTCCGTGCCTGTCGGACAGGAACAACGTCACTATTTGGGGCAGGAGGCCCAGTTGCTCTTCTGCTGTGCTTTTTCCCTATCAACACAAGGAGGGCAACTGCCATGCTGCAGCCAGCAGCCTACTCTGAAGTGGTTTCAAAGTGAAACCAGCGTGCATTAAATGATGGCAGTGGTAGTTTGTAAACTGATTTATCAGATGAGCTGTGTGTCTGACTGCTAATGCTGTAGGGGCTGAAGACCACTCGGGGGGGGTGGGGTGGGGATTTGCTCGGCAACGTAATATTTAGCATCAGCGCTGATTGCAGTTTGTGAGCATTTAGTTAGTATGTTAGTATGCAGGAATGGGAAATGAAATAAGTTGGGCAGAGGTAGCAATAACCTATCTGTCCCCTTGCACTGTATTCCTATGTCACCTCGTTCATAGCTGAGGCTCCTGGTGGCTTTTGAGAGCTGAAACCACAGCAGGCTCTTGGGGGAGACGCACACTTACAGATGGCATTCGGTTAACAGCATTTGGGAGGTTTTTCATCTTGCTGATCACACTGGTACACACAGGAGGTGAACACAAACCGAGCCAGATGGCAATGCTTTCAAAATGTTTTTCACTTCTTTCTTGGGAGTATAAGGCACTTGATTTTTTTAAAGCAGAACACTGCCATGGACAAATATAACCAAGAACTAAGCATTAAATGTCTATGCTTCTGATGAAGTCCTCCTCAGGTAGATTCTTGAAGGACCAGCTGTGTGTTTTCAGGCTTCATCTTGCTCCTGCTCCCTCCACTTGGCACAAACATGGGTGGGAGTGGGCAGCACTACACCCCTGTATGAGAAAGGGCAGGCAACCACAGAAACTCTGCACTATGCTTCTCTCCCATCCCAATTGCTGGATCCCCTCCCTGAAGAGCTTTACCACAAACCATAATAGAAATGGAAATTGTAGAAAACCAGGCTGTACAGGACCTCAAGCAACCGAATTTATGCTTGTGCTGGAGGGCAGGATGACCTTTACCCATACCATTCCTGATAGTCTGGTCTTAAAACCTCTGGTGCTGGACATTCACAGCCTCCCTGAGGCAGCCTGTTCCTCCTTCCAGTGGGCAGGAGGGTACTCTTTTGGGAGGATCCACATCCCCTTTCTGGTGGCCAGTGCTGCACACAGGCATATTTTGGTGCAATTGAGACTAACCTGCAGAACTGTGGTCTTCAATGGAAGCCGCAGCAAAGAGGACGCAGCATTGGACAGAGACAGCGTTGCAAAAGGATGTCCTGGGAGAAAAGGGGAAGCAAAGCCTGCGAGCAAAAGCACAGGACTGGCCTCGACTGATGGACTGGAGGTGGGGGGAGAAATGTGAAATACTCTTAATGCTCAGGGCGGCTGGAAGGCCAATAAGCCTCTAGGAGCCACCAGAGCGGCTGTTCTGGCATATCTTGATCTCTTCAGACATGGATCCTGGTCACAAAGGAGGGGGTAAAAATAACCCAAAGCTTGTTTGTTTCAGCATTTTTATTAAACAGTGTTCCACTCAGCAGTTGTACGCCAGGCCTTGACAATCCCCTGATCAGTGTACGAACGCTGGGACGTGATGCTGCCATGACACCAGGCTGCACAAACCACCTCCTTTGCAGGAGCAGCGCCCAGGAGAAACCCAGGCTCAGAGCAGTGTCCCTAGACTGCCATCACACCAGCCAGCCTGGGAGGTAACTTACAGCAGGCCTCATGTATTACAGGATCCCACCCCCAAACTGATTACCCAAATCCTGCTCTTAAGGCTGTGCTTCCTCCTCTTCCGTCACCTCCCTGTGTTTTTTAGGCCCCTTGAATGATAGGGGATGACCACTGCTGAGTCTGCATGAGCTTGAGGCTTCTGACAGGGATACCTAGCCCAAAGCAGATAAGCTTCTCTGCGCTTCAGGCTGTCTTTTGATGAACTTCCAGAAACATGTGATGGCAGCAGGAGGCTGGGCTTTGAGGAAACAGGCAGCCTTCCAGGAATAGTTTCTACTCTTTTCTGGAGCAGCCCATCCAGGAGGTTCTTGTGTTCAAGGCACATGTGAGCTAGCTGTGTTAGTGTGCCAGGTTTGCTCCTCCTGCTTCACTATTGCTGGTGCAGGAGCACACCGGCTTGGAAGTTGCCGGCGCTGCCCTGCAGCTGCTCATCTGCTCTTAGGTGGCCTGAGGCACTCGGCAACTGGGCCCTTAAAAGATCAAAACCCACATCTGCTCTTGTGCAGGCTAAGGAGCTGCCCTCAAACTGCACAAAGCGGTATGGCTACATCAGTAACTTTCACCGCGCTCAGCGTTTAGCTCGTGCTCAGTGCTATGAAAGTGGTTTACAGGGTCAGGTCCCTAATTGCTGCAAATTAGTGTAGCATCAGCTAAGGACGGAAAAGCAGATTTACCCCTTGCAAGTATCTGGTCTGCTTGACAGGTCAAAGCTGTTTAACCTAGGACGGATTTTCCAGTCGGGTAGATGTGTGGCTGCATATCAAACTACAACAAGCAGTAACAAGGCAAACAAGTAACTCGTATTATCCAGGTTCAGGAAAGCTTATAAAACAAAGCATGTAAACCACATCTATACAGGTAATAGGTTAAACACTGACAGAACTCAGTGAAATACACTTCTTTTCCCATGCTGCTGGTGGGCCCGGCACCACTTAACACCTATAATATTCATACACGATTTTAAATAAAGACTGCAAAATAAATTTGCAAAGCTAAACATAAGAGCCCAAACCAACAAGCATGCTTAGGCCACTTTTAGACTGGAGTTTTCCATCAGATAATCAATGGACTTTTGCAAGGTTTAGCACAAGATGGCAAATAAGTGCAAAAGCTAGTGGATTATTTGTCTGTCACTGGAAAAAATACAGAAAAAAAAGCTGGAAAAAAATGCACAAAAGAGCTATATATAGCCTCTGCCTTTAAAGAAGACAGGTGGGAATTCAGGACAAGGCTTTGGCATGTCAGTTACAGCTGTGCCACTTGCAATCTGACATTACAAAAACATACATAAAGACTCCACAGTCCATCACATTCGCTTCATGCAGAGCAGCCCAGCTACTGAACTGCCTACTCCCTGGGTGCTCAGAAAGGAAATGCTTAAAAGCAACTTGCAGGGCAACAGTCTCAGATTTTTTTTGTTTTCCAAAGGCAACTAAATTCCTGCAACTATTTGTCAGCACACACACACAAATTTAAATGGCCAAAGTTACATTCAATAGAAAACTTTGTCCCAGGAAATGGGATACAGAAAATAGCAAAACTCTAGAGCCAACAAAATACTGTACATTTTCTTCCTGCTCTGACCTGCAGCCCTGTGTTTTTAAGAGACACCAGCAAAATCTGCATTCTGTCTTTTAAACTGAAACAAAGCAATGAGATGACTAGAAATACTAGAGAACTCAGCATGCTCTCAGGAGGACGGATTTACGTTCAGTTAGGTGAACAATGATGAGTTTAGAAGAAGGAGAAAGCAGCTTTGAACCGCTTTTCCAAGTGCGGAAGGATTCAGGCAGGAAACTGCCAAGCTCAGATTTAGAGTTCAAACGCGGGGAACTTGGCCTTGGTTGGCACCAGCAGGTCAGCAAGAAAGTAAATTGTTCCAGCCATTCCTGAGGATAAGAAAACACAATGTGCTTCAGAAAGATTCCCTTTGGGCAGCCATTTTATCAGTTACCCAGGGGGTTAACAAGTCATGAAGACAGAGAAAGGAAAATGTTTTCAGAAGAACCTAAATAATTTCCAAGGTCTGAACCCAGGTTTCCCAAGCAACTTAGGTACTTCAGTGGGGAAAGCATTTTGAAGTTAATCAAATGTTGAAAAGTGCCTGGGAAAACATGATGGGTCTTCCCCCCTCCCTTCTGCTTTACCTGTCCGCAGGTTTAACAATCTGGGCATCTTTGCAAAACTCTGGACCCTGTGACCTTGCTCCCTCAGGTCCTCACAGATGTAACTGCCCTTGTTCCTTGGCCTGCAGCAAAGCTACGGAGATTTACAGTAGCTGAGGAACCGGCTCTTTCAGCACTACTCACTGATGGCAGATTTTGGGGAAGCTGTCAGCAGGAGCCACAATGTGCTACAGGAACCAACAAGGCCTACAAAAGCAGCCCCATTTGCTCCTCACTCACCTTTGAAATGGAACTGGAAAGCCCATAAAGGACTTTAATCCTTAAAAATGCACAGAAAAGAGACTGACTGAGAAGCCAGGTGACAAATTACCATAAGGTAGACTTTGGTCCGTACCCATTAAAGAATTCCCCTTGAGACCTGTGTGCAGAATCTGTATGGGAGGCCCAAGAGGACAAGATGTTCCAGCTAAGACATTAGCCTCTGCTACAAGAAGACTGCTTCTGGGAAAGGGTAAAAACAGTGAATACGATTTCCCTCCTATCCTCTACACTGAGTTTTGCAAACACTTCAGTGGAGCGTGTGTTTGGTTTTCCTTGGTGCTGGACTGGCTCAGATCGAGGAGCAAAAGACAACCCTAGAGATGGAGGTTACCTTCAAAGAGAGAGAATGGCGTGTCTGGAGTCCGGCACCCGTGTTGGCCATAGCTTAAACACCACTCTGCAAACTGAAAAAAGAGGAACAAAAAGTGTTCAAATAATATTAAAATGCAGATCTTTAAAAAAAAACAGACGGGGAAAAAAAAAATCACCCTCATCCTCACATTATCCCTTGCAGAGGAAGAAAAAAAAGCAGGATATGCCTGCTGTACAGGCTGTCAGACAGTGACTGCACTGCTGAAGCACTATTCTGGTGGAGCTGGTCAGATGTAGCTGTGTCTCTGCCAAGCTAGAAATTGGGTTGCAAAGGCAAAGGTAAAAGGCAGAAGTGAATAATCCCCTCTCCCTTCCTCACGCAGGCTCTTACCTTGCAGGCCCTGTACAAGTATTTCATGTTCTGAGTGAGGTTGTACAGTGCCAGGAAGCCGTAAGCGTTGCCGGCTGTCCCATGGCACAGCCCGTAGCCTTTCTTCAGTAACCCATGCTGCCAGATCACTTCTGCACACTTCAGGGCATCATTTAGGTACTGCTGTTCCTCAAAGACCTGAAGAGACAAGAAATATTCCCCCTTGCTGAGGCAATTTCCTCCACACAACGAGCATCCCTGTGTGATGGGGACGCTTGGGTTAATTAGCTTCTCTCCTACTGAAGTCTTAATGCTGTGACTTTGCCGTCTACTTTAAAGGAGGATGTTTTTGTTATGATGAATGGGGCTGCATGACCATTACTTTGCACACAACTAGCTGTCATCATTAGTCACCTGCAACAGGACACACCACACAGCTGATGGGTATTTTCAGAAATAATTTTTTAAAAGATTAATTTCCATATCAGTTAGTGGTCCCTGTGGGGTAATTTCATTGTAAGAAGCCATCCTACTCTCAGGCGGAGGGGGGGTCTCAACAGAGTGTTCTCCATGATGTTCCACATTTAGGGGTCCCCAAAGGGTCTCTGCAAGCTTTCTGGTACCTTGTAGGCCTGGACAAGCATGTAGATAACACCTGGTGCCCCATGGCACCAGTGGACGAGTAGGTCTCTGGTATCACCAACGCATGGAGGGTAATTGCCAGATGGGAACTTGAGCTGGCAGACGTAGTCCACGCTGGGTTTGACTGTGTTGTGCAGTTTTACTTGGCTCACTCCAAGGCCAGGCTACAAGAGGGAAAGTGTTAAATCAGGGAGAATTACCATTCTGTTTGTCCCTAAGAGGCCCAAGATCTGCCTGAAAGGCAGAAACAAAACCAACTATGGCCATGTTGCCTCTTGCTTCTTGTAAATGAAGTAATTTCTTTGGTCCAGGCTTTCACATACCACAAATACCCACTTGGCCCCAGGCTGCTCTGCCCTTCAGCAGGGACTCATTTCCAGTCATACCCTTGCATCGCCTGAAACAAAGACTGCCCCGTGCGTGTCACCCGGCCCTCTAAGCAAGAGGCCTTGCTGCTTCTTTGCCTGAAGATGAGTAAGAATAGTGTCGAGTACCCAGAGATGGAATAAAGAGATAAACTGTCTAAAATCAGTCTTAAGGACGAATACCAGGAACAACTCCTAGCACCTAGAGCATCTCAGCTCTGAGCTGCTGGGCCAGCCCAGCTGGCAGGCTGTGATGCTGCATTTTCACAGATGTTTCCGGGTAATTGCAAGGGGATGACTTCACTGCTGACCTCAGACAGAAGCAAGGGAGTGGCTTCAGTGTCCACTTCCAGTGACACTGCCCCACATGAAATCTGTGCAGTTCTAATTTCCTATGGCAGACTGCAATGAGCACTCTCATCTAAGGATCACACTGTTCCCAGGTTGATAAATTGAAAATTAAAAATCAATACCTGTGCTGTAAAACCATTAGAGATAAAAGCCCAATGTTCTCCTCTCCATATTTCCCTTGTTTGCTTCCCCCAAGGCTTTTTGTGCATCATGCTTGGCTGATCCAGGCTCCTTGTACTTCATACAGCAGAGAAGCGTGAAGCCCACGCAGTATTTTCTGGGAGACTTACACTTAAAAGAAACATCAGCCCGAGAACAAGCTCAGGGACTCGGTGCAGATTTGGCTTCACAGCACACTGCTGTCTCCCCTGCCCCCAACAAGCTGTTCTGTACTCCCGGGCAGTAAGCACCTCGCATCCTCCTCTTGCCAAATCTCCTTCTGCTTAAAAAACACCAACCAGCCCTTCTTCTCTGAGTCATGTGAGAGGGTTATATTCACAGGAACTCCGCTTATCCTGTATATGGGCTTGAACTTCGAGCGTCCTGAAGGAAAGCTCAAATGCTTGAAACCTAGTGGCCTTCTTCCCACCTGCTGTGAGAGTTGGGTCTAATAAAAGATATCACCTATTTCTATGAACATTGCTATGTTAAAAGTTTGCGTTGCTCAGTGGGTGCCCTTAATGCTTTGAAAATGCAATGTTACTTATTGCCTTTATTTTTCTAAGAGCTTAAGCACTAAATTTATGCACAAAGTGATCCACACAGGGGAATTATCACCCTCATTTCAGAGCCAGGGAAGGGAATATTGCCAGAGCTCCAGCGAGTTGTGCAAAATTGTGAGAAAGACAGCATCAAAGCACAGGGGCACTGCAGCTCCTAGCCTCTTGGCTTGCCCTGCCTACTTCAGGCACTACAGAACTTAGCTCCTTTATCAAAGTAAAAAGTCCCAACTCTTTCACATTTAGATATAGGCCCTGATTTGGAAACAAAGGCATTTCCCACTTTCCTACTATGAACACAGTCTCCTTCACCATGCTTTTCTTACAGAAATTCTCACTCTGTAATGATCTGAGATGGCTCCAAGTAACTACCTCAAAAAATGCAGGAGGCCCACAGATACCAACAAATAGGAATACTTTATAAGCAATTAACACAAGAGGGGGAAGCTCAGACCCAGCTGACCTACAGGCCTTCATTATGTGAAACTGCTGGTATAATGCAGGTCACATTTCTCTACAGATCTCCATGGAGGTAGGAAATTCAATCTCACAGACTTGGATAAAACCTTTAGAAGTAGGGATGCGTGACCAAGCAGGAGGAAGTCTATCAGACAAGGAACCTTGCCCAGCTTGACATCACCAAGAGCCAATTCAAATGCTTCTCCTTGTTCAAAGAAACATCAAACAGCTGCTAAAGGCCCCTCCCCTCCAGTGCCTCTTACCTGCATGAGATAGTAGTAAATCCCAGCCAAACCGTGGGCTGCCCCTACATAGTACTCCTGGTACCACTCATACATCAGTGGGGTCTTTGCTGTAAAGTTCCTCCTCTTGGCCAAGCTCTCTCCTGAGGCTACAACCGCTTCACAGACCTGTGGATGGGAACAGATGCGGGTGAGGGAAATGCTGCTGTCTTAGACACAGCACAACGAGTATCCTGACACAGAACAAAAGAGTTGTTTTTCTGCCCAAACAGTGGGAAGAGTGTGGGTGAGGAACTGAAATGTATGCCAATCCAGTACTGCCTATGGATTTATATGGATGGCGGAGGGGGATGTATGGTTCTTTGTCCCTTTGGAAGAAGAGCAGCAGGGATACCATGATGTGGTTTCTCCCTTGTTGCTAGAGTTCTCTACATCTAGCATTGATTTTTACCTGCCCAAAGATGAGCTGCATGGGAAGAGACAGCTAACAAATCAGCAGAAGCCACGGTACCTGCTGAATGTGACTTTGAGGGATCTTTTCCTCTCCGAAGTGCTTGTTCACAAATATCAGTGCATAGAGATAGCCCATGCGCCCGTACAGCAGTTCATCTGGCACTCGTGGGTCAAGCTTGTGTAGATGGAGCAAACTACAAAGAAAAATTCACATGGGGGAAGATTAAAGGACACTCAAAGTCATGTAACCAGGTAGTGGGACTGGAGCTCAACAGCACACTCTGCTCCTTCATGCTGCTCGCACCCTGGGAGAGGTCAGGCCAGTTTCTGGGTCTCAGCCTTCCAGCTACGCAAGGCACAGAATCCCTCCTTCCCTCTGCTTTTCGTTTGGCTTATTGCTTTAGTCCGCTTAGCTCTTTAAAATGCAGTTGTACTATATGCTTGGTTTTTAGAGCACCAGCTCTGGGAAAGCTACTTGTGGGGAAACTGGGCTATAGGAAATGGTCAGCATAAAGTTGCTGACCACTCAGGCAAGGCTGCCCCAATTCGGCAAGGAAAGCCTGCCCACCATTACCTCCCTGTGATTGCTGTTGGCAAGGCAGACTGTCTGTCAAAAATTACTATTTCAAACTAAACTGGTATCTTTTTAATTTGGCTGCTTAAGGAATGCTAGAAAGTCAAATTAGTACTGATGGTATGTGGAAAAATCTCAGCCCTTAGGCTCAGAAGTCCTGATAGAGAAGCCCTTTTCTCTCCATGCCTGCAAGTGGCCAGGGCTACACTATCAGTGGAGAAAGAGGTGCCTCCATGAGCTAAAAATCTAGGTAAGAGGTGAGGAGAAGCAGCTGGAAATGTTGTTTAACATCAACCCTCTGTGGCACATGTAAGAAATCTTCTCTAGGGAGAGCTGAACAGTAGCGAGGAGAGCTCAGCAGAGTGCTGCAGGCTGTCTGTGGTGCAACCCCACGCTGAGGACAGCTTGGCTGGCACCAGGCTTTTGCCCACAAGTGCAGCACGAGAGGTCTGCTGGAGTCAGATTTTTCTTTGCCATTTTTCTATTACCATGTTGCAAAGTTGGTGATGTTCCTGTAGGGCTAACAGAGACTGACAGCTCTTCACACTGGTGCTTTGTAGCCCAATTCACTCTCGATGCAATTTTTCCTGTTTAGCCTCTCATCACACTTCCAACCAGGCTGGATGTACTTCTCTGTCAGAGCAGCAGGCAGGGATGTGACTGGTTTTGGCTTTATTTTTCTGTTCACCCCTGAGACAGCAATCTGAAAAATGCCATTGCTTTTAAAATACCTGCATAAGTAGCTTCAAGGCTGTTCCCTCAGCTGCGTCCTGCTGCAGCTGCAACAGGGAGAGGGCTAAGAACCCAGCCAGGACAGCTGTATGTGTGCAGGGCTTTCCTGTCAGAGCAGTGTGAGGAGCAGAAAAAGTGCCTTGGCAGCCTGTGCTCCTGGGCAGAACAACGTGTTGCAAAGGAAAGAAGTGGCCAAATGTCCAGAGTGCCCTCGGAGCAGAGAGAGGATGCTGGGCTGTGACTCCCCATGGCAGGAAACTTTCCCTTGGCACTGGACTCAAAGTAAGCAGGGATACTGAAGGAGAAAGGAGAGAGCAGTGTCTCAAGGTGGACTGGCCCCGTCTGCTCCTGTACCACTTGAGATGTGCATTACTCCGTGGGGGAGATTTCTCACAGATTAAACCCAAGCGACAGACTTTACATCCAGGACTAGGAGTAAGCACAGGTCCCTCTCTCAGCTGCAAGGGCTGAAAGGAAAGCCCTGCTGCCTCCTCATGTCCCCTCTCCCCAAGTCCAAGGAAGGCAGATGAAGAGGAGGGTTTCCAAGGAGGAAAACAGTGTTTTCATAGATGGACCCTGCCCAGCAGTAGGCTGGCCAGAAGAGATGGTGGCTGATGATACTGTTCAGCTCTGAGATGTCAGGGAGATGTCAGGTACAACAGAAGGAATGGAGGGGTGGCTAAACAGTAATATCGACAGTAGGGATTTTCTGAGGTCTGGATGTGAAATCTCCTTTTTGTGGAGCTATCTGGAGCAGCTGGAGCTACTGTTCTTGCTCCTTATGCATTACTGCTTCTACCTCTAGTTGCCTTCCCAGCCAGGATAATCAGGGGAGGAAGCCTGCCAGTGGTTTCTGTTGGTTTTGAAATGTGGGGCAGGGCTGCATGGCATGAGTGCAGCAAGAGATGCCTGGGATGCTGTGGGACTGATTGCATGCAGACTGCATTTCTCAGGTGCAAGGTGGTAAAGTGAGGTCTCTGAACGGAAGAGCCACTCCTGCGTGCGTACGAGCCTATTACCTCAACTGTCAAAAAATCAGTAGTTTCTGGACAGAGGGAAAGCGAAGCAGCTGTAGAGCAAGATGGGATTTTTGTATGCCACTGGCTCTAAAAGCAAACCTTTGACTTTCTGAACTGGTGGGATAAGGCAGGGAAAAGAGGACTCCTGGAACATGGCTCAGATTTTCATAGGCTCTTGGAAAACGGGCTACCCTGAACCTTTAGTCTCTCCAGAGCCTAAAAGCACATTTGTTGGTCATGAACTCATCTAGGCAAGAGCAAGGAGCTAAGAAAACGCAAGCTTCTGTCTCTTCTACTGCAGGTAAAACCTGGCTGATGGATTCTCTCCTTGTGCTCTGTAAAGATGAGGTGCTTTAAAAGACAGAGAACAAAATGGAGAGAGGCCCTCCTTCACAGCTGTAACAGAAGTGCACTTTCTGTGCACTTGCACTGCATAACTTAGCAACTGTTCAGTATCTAAAAAACTCAAAACCCACTTAGGAGTTTCAATTAAGGGAGCTATTTCTCAAAGAAATACTCTCTTTTTGAAGGTAGCATGGTCCAGCTAACTGCTCTGGGAATTGGTGGCAGAGTAAGGACAGTGTAACTGTTCCTTCAAGAAAGCCATATTTTTCTTTTTTCCTCCTCTCAGATGTATGGAGAAACCAATTTCCAAGGCTCTCCCTTTATTATGCCATTAGATGGCAGTGCAGAATTAATCATGAGTTTCCATTCTGTAGGCAAAATAGCAGGGATACGGGGAGGGGAAAGCTACAGCAACAAAACATGAATTTCTCACAACTGGGGGCTTATGCATTGACCACAACTGGCCAGTACTGTTTCACAGATTAGCTCCCTTTTTGTTAGCAAATATATTAATCATAGTAAGATTCACCACTTTGACACAGTATTAAGCAAAACCTAAACCACAGATTATTTCAAGAATAAAGAGTGCTGTCCTCACTGACCGTATCCACATAAATCAGAAGCTATTCTTAGTTAGAGGAGTGACAACTTGGTGTCCAAATCACACAGGCACCTCTGATTCCCACCCATGGCTTTTTTAATTGATATTATGCATCACTTGCTCATAGCTGTTTAAGGGCACTCAGTATTGTTCTGAAGCGTCAGGGGTTTTGTCTTGTTTTTCTGCTGACCGCATGTAAATGGAAACTCTTTACAGGGCTGTTTCTCACCTTCTCAAAACTAATCTCCCTTAAGCAAGAAAAGCTTACAACTGCATCTCCTTAACTTTTTTCCTTCCTCTGCCACATGCTGATCTGACTGTAGGACTGTGTGTTTGTTCTTTTCTGGTCTTAAGCACCCAACAAAAATACATTTGAAAACAGTTGAGGAAAGGCAGGAAATAGAAATAAATGAATCATAACCAGCTGCATTGAGCAGCTGAAAGGGATGCTGTCAATCTTAGGTTTAAGTCAAAGTCAACTAACAAATAGCAAGTGGAAGCGAGTGATAAAATTAATCTAATAATCCTACCACATTTCTCCTTTTCATCAAAATGGCTGTAAAGCTAAATTTAAGGGTTCTGAAAACATACCAAACCTCACCTTCTGGGTTTTTTTTTTAATTTTCGCATTTTCTTCTTCCTGGGTTTATCAGAATTATTTTTAAGATGGCAATACCAGCTGAACAATATCCTTGCTCCCCAGCCTGCAGGCTGCCAGGCAAGCTCTTTCCCCAGAGCAGAACAAGTTTGCACTGCCTTGCTAAGTTACTGGATTCTCTCTCACATAAGACTGCAACAAAATGTGTTCAGGCTTGGTGGAGAGTGCACGGTACAAGCCCCGACCAGCTCTAAGGGCAAGAGGAACATTAGGTCAAATACGTAACCAAGCGTTTTACCGAGTGATGCAGTCTTCTGACTGCTTCTGGTTCCGCAGTTTGTGGTAGACGACAGCAGCCACTGCCAGGGGCCCGGCATCTCCACACAAGAAAGTGATGGATCGTCTTGTCAGACAGCTTAGGCTCTTCTTCACGTACTCGTGGGCCACCTGAAGGTAGGCTGGGTCTCCATACACATCATACAAGTGCAAATACAGCAAGGCAATGCCTGCAAAAGGAACATAAAGGTTGCACTCACCAAGAAAGTTTACCCTTTCTGCTATGCACCCTGGGTGTTTTAACAAACCTAAAAGCCTGGCCCTTAGCTTCATCTAGGGCATAAGCCTTCTAGACAGGCTTCTCAGGCTCATCCAGGGGTATGACCCATAGCTGCAGCATCCACAGCTTCTTTTCCTGCTTTGTGACCTCCTCGCATCTGATGTTGCTCATGAGCAGACTGCAGGTCAAGACAAACAGCAGTGTCTGAGCCAGGATGTCCTGGAGGACGGCAGAGCTTCTGATACACAGGTTACACACAATTTTAGTAGCGTGTGAGACCTAGATAAACCCACCTAAAACTATTAACTGTACCTGGGACTGTTGCTAAACAGTGGAGGGGAAAAACAACAAAAAATCATCTTTGGGCAAGATGGTACTTGTGGTAGAGCAGTGCCGAGTTGTTACCCGATCTCAATTTTTTTTTTTTTTTTTCCCATGCCAGGAGGTAAAGGGCTGGGTTACTTAGCTTGGATTGGATTTCAAAAAAAGTGACAAGTTATCAGCACTGAGAAGCAGCACCCTTACGACATCCTACTTGGCTCTTTTTTTCTTCCCCTTCCCTCCCACTGAGAAGCACCAGCAAGGTTGTTACAGCTCCCTGGACATCATCTCCTGCTGCTGAGCAGGTCCCAAGCCCTACACCAAGGACTGGTGCATCCCAGAAAAGAAAGGGGCTGCCCGACTCTCCTCTGCAGCACATCATTCATGAGATCAGCCCTTGTCTAAAACATAAACAGCTACCCGGAATGCTGGAAAAGGCTGCATGTCCTCCCTGGAGGTTTTCAATGGGCTGGCCAGCTACAGAAACAACTCCGCTACTGAGAAGTCACGTCATCTTGTCCTTTGCCTCTGTCTGCCCTGTCTCCCTCTAGCTCTTGAAGCTTTTAGTAGATAACTGAGGAGTCCTCACTGTGTCTGAAAGGTCTGCCACATTTGAACCATCCTTCTGATCTGCAAGGTATCCTCTAACATGCACTGACAAAAGCTACTGGCCTACATCACTTTGAGGAAAAAGCTTATTTCTCCCCTTACCAGTAACTGTTTCTAAGAAGACTCAGGCCCTGTGTTTAAGCCTAAATTAACACAGCCAATCTCTGCAGATTTTGATGTGGTAAGGTAAAGGGGGGCAAGCACGCTGCAAAATTACTTTCCATGATACTGAGGACAATTTTAAATTTAGATTGTTTTCTCATTTTGCATGGGTAATCTCCAAAGCTTCATGCTACAGACAGTTCAATTCCACACATGTATTAAGGGCAAATTTCCATTTTCTGCTGAAGCTAATAACCTTGTCCTCTCTCTAAGCAGTTCAGTGTTAGTATTTCCAGTGAGAGCTCAGATGCATGCTGTCATCACTCAAGTCTACAAGGATGTGGATATGAAGCCCTTCTTTAAAGGGGAACCCTCCTCTTCCTGCTAGCAAATGTCAAGTGACTCTTCTTGATTTATTTAGCACCTAGCACAGCTTCTAGACTTTAACAGGCCTTATAGCTGTCTGAGCACAACTTGCACTCTTGACTTACCTGCTTTAATATACAACTTTTTGCTTTGTAAGTAGCTTCTGTTCCCACTGCCATCATACCACCCTAATTATCTACATAAATACCATGCTAAGACCACTGCTAGTCAGACTGAATTCTTAGAAAGTAAATGCCTCAGCATTGTTTTCCTCTGGCTTCTTTGTCTCTCCTCTTTTAAAACATTTCTCGCCCCCTTTCCTCCCAGGCCTAAGCATCTTTGGAAAAGACCCGAAAACCCCACTGACCTATACTAAAGGATGGATGGGATGAGTTGCTTCCCCAAATCATTCATTTTTGCTTTTTCTTCAAAACCCAAAGGCCTTACAAACTGAATCTAAAGCAAATTTTCTCAACTCATTCCTCAAGGAACTCATACTCCCAAGCTGATCAGAGGGGCACAACGCAGTGCTGCCTTCAGCCTGCTGTTTGCTCTCTCGCCATCTGTGAGCCTAAGTCGGGAAGGCCAGCAGAGGAGGGCAGGCCCATGCAGTAAGAGGCCATCTCTACAGCTGTATGTAGAGGGATACAAGATGCAGCCACCTGGGTGGGCAATATCCTATATGGACCTGTGTGCCAAGATGTAGGCAGTGTATTTCAGAGGCAATGCAGTCTGGAGACGAGAGCTTCCGCTTGATAAGCTGGGCTCAGCTAGGAAGTGTTGCTCTACAGAAGCTATTCCACAGCTCTGCCTCACTCCCTCTCCAATGATACCTTCCTCACTTCAGCTGACCAGGTAGGGTTTGCCGACTGACCGGCTGGCTGTTTGTTCGGCATGCTTTAAGTGCTATACAAACATGGCATCATCAGTCAAATAGGGCTAGGTAAGCAGTGGATCTGCTCCATTTCTGTGTGCCCTGGAGGTTTGCGTTCAGTGTCCCAGTTGGAAATGTGACCTATTTTTGCAGGCCTCTGAGATTCCGGATTGTTTGCAGCAGAACTGCCACGCAGTGGCTGCCTGTGGCCTGCTACTGCCAAAGATGTATGGGCTTTGTTCTGTTTGTTGGTTACTATTGAACCTTCTTCTCTGGAGTTTCTCCAAACTTCAAAGTTTTTAAACAGTATCTCTCTCCTCCTGCCATCCTGTATGAGCAGTATCATAGATGCAGAGGGGTGCTTTGCATCAAGAGATTTCTTCTGAACAGGGCAGAGGAGGAGACTTAAGTGTACAGAGCAGAAATGGAATTGTTTGCACCAGCTGCACCAGTTGGCTAGTGCCGATGGCCATGACTTTAGCAACATTGCTTTCAACAGAGCAGATGTTGCTGGAGATACCAGAAAAGTTCTTGCTTGAGAGCTAAAGCACTGCAGCAGGCTGAAAGAATATCTCATCCATATGACTATTCTGTTGATCAAAGAGAAGTAAAGCTATGCCTCAACCTCCCTGCGAGTTTAGACTTGTTCTTTATGCCGGATTGCACTACCATTGCAGACAGTTCTGCTAGTAGGAGAACCGCAGTAGTGAGACAAAGCTTCCCCTTCACGCTGAACAGAGTGGATAAGAGTGAGAGGCAGCACTGCTCAGTGTCAGCTCCGCTGCAGTCCCCTTGCTGACAGCACCAGCAGGGACGCCCATTACACTGTTCTGAACATGCCTCTTTCTTCACCAGGAGCCGAGCTGCAATGTGGTCCTTTCACAAAGGACGCTAGGTTGCCACAAGAGGAGATTTGACCTAATTTGGACCACTTCCAAACCTGCCATCTACCCTAATAAAGAGCTCGGAGATCTCGCATTGACTCAGGGAAGTAAGTCAGCCAGCACCCTCAAAGCAGGATGTCAAACACAGAGGGAAGAAGTAGAAACCTATCTCTGCACACGGTGATGAAGCCTGATGGTTTCTAGCGAGAAACCTAACGTTATTTTAATGAGTCAGGCATGGTGTAAAAGTTACAAAGAGTGTGATATAGCTTTACTACCTACCTTAAAGGATAATAAACATCTTTTCTGGTGCAGATGCATGGGATGTTATATTGCGCTCATAAATGCATGCCAAAGCCATGCTGAAGTGCTGTTTAATATCTTCATTAATGACATAGTGGAATCGTGTGCACCCTCAGCAAGTTTGCGGAGGACACCAAGCTGAGAGGTGTAGTTGTCACGCCGGAGGGACAGGATGCCATCCAGAGGGACCTGGACAAGCTTGAGAGGTGGGCCCATGAGAACCTCATGAGGTTTAACAAGGCCAAGTGCAAGGTCCTGCACCTAGGTCAGGGCAACCCCCGGTATCAGTCCAGGCTGGGGGATGATGTGATTGAGAGCAGCCCTGCAGAGAAGGACTTGGAGGTACTGGTGGATGACAGGCTAGACACGAGTCAGCAATGTGCACTTGCAACTCAGAAGGCCAACTGCGTCCTGGGCTGCATCAAGAGAAGTGTG
>NW_009596507.1:0-28223 GCF_000690535.1 Cariama cristata
TATATATATAAATACATATATCTATATTTTAATCATGTGTTGAATTTTTACCGTATCAGTGTATCCTTTCCTGACTGCTTTATAATCTTAAAAACAAAACAAAAAAACCCAGTCGGAAACCTGCTTCTCTACCTAATTATTTCTGTTACTATCTCCAACAAATGATCACACACTTTTCTTGTATATTTGCTTGTTTGAAAGTAATTTAAGCTCCTGTTGCATTCTGCACTTCGCACAAAAAAGCCCATAAAGACAATGCCCTTGGCAGGAAAGATTGTTTGCTTTCCTCAGACCCTAATCCAGAGAGGTGCAGAGCAAGCTCAGCCCCTCCTGAAGTCGAGACAAGGCCCTTGGAGATTAGGACTTCTGAGATTGTTTTATTTCCATAGACTTCAGAATTGCAAGTGTTTATTTTTCATCTTTCTCTAAAGTTATTTTAATTAAAACAAAAGAAGTCAGAAAACCCCACATTTCAGCAAAGCAAGGTCCAAAATAGCGTTGTCTCTTTGTGTTTGCTTACTAGGTCCTCTTAGGAGTTAGGCCTCCAATTTAAAGCATGTTGTATTCATGTGAAGGGAGAATGGAAATTTCTACTCAGCGAATTTTCCCTAGAAAATTTCTGTTGCGAACTGCTCTGCATAAAAGAACAAATTTGCCATAGCAGAAAGTATAACTTCCATCCATTTTCCTAGTACCCGTATCCTTTGACAGCCAAGCAAATCTCACAGAACTAACATGCCACCCATGTGGAAAGCCTGTGCTTCTATCCCAGCACCAGATGTCTAGAAGTTGTCAGTGTGATACAGCGGTGAAAAGCTAGTCTGATTCTAGGGTGCATCAGGCCAGGCTTTGTCGGTGGAGACGGGGAAATACCATATACAGTGCTGGTAAGGCCTCATTTCAGATACCGCAGTTCCTGTCACCGCTGTTCAAAAAAGATAAACTGAAATTAGGCTGCAGAGAAAGGTTTCTAAGATGAGTTCAGGACCAGAAGTTCTGTCTTACAAAAAGAGATAAAAAGAGCTTGGCTTATTTGGCCTAGCGAAACGCGACTAGAGGCGGGAGATAATGACTCTTTATAGATACATCGAGGAGTAAATATTGGGGAGGGAGAAGAATTATTTAACCTAAAGGATAATGTTGGAACAAGATCAAATGGATATAAATTGGTTATGAATAAATTTAGACTGGAAACTGGGGGAAGGTTTCCCACCATCAGAAGAATGTCATTCTGAAATAGCCTTTCAAATAGCATAGTGATGGACAAAGAACTTAAATTTAAACTTGTGATATAAGTTCTAGAATAACCGAGTGGGTTTGAAAAAAAAGACCTCATCAACTATTTGTTGAAGGTGTTGTTTACGCTATATACTTACATAAAATTTATTCCATGCTCTGGAGCTTCTACTGATTACCTGCCAGGGATAGGAAGAATCTTTTTCCACTTCATACATACTTTTGCTTCTCGGGCTTTTGTCCCTTTTTTTCCTTTGCCCTGAAGTATCAGGTATCAGCCACAGAGGAAGCAGGGATAGATACACAGGCATTCATCAAACTATTAAAATCCTCCATGTGGCTTTGATTATGTTATTGTCCACATACCTGGGTTTCCACTGATTGCCAGATCTGATGTCAGTAGGTAGTTTCCTCCTAGTTGGGCTTTATACTGAAGGGCATAGACTTGTCCACCGCCTAAGACCAGCTGAGAATTTAATCTGACATATCCTAAATATTGTTATCTCCAAAATACTATTGACAAAGTCAATCTCTTGCTTCCTTTCTGTCATAGATGATGGCTGCAGCTGAAAGGCTTTGACAACAGTCTGAAATTCATGATAGGGTGTGAAAAGTGTTCTGTATTGGGCAAGGGCTGGTGGAGTAAGGCCAAGCAGCTGTTCCACAGTGCACAGGATGACGCACCAGGATGCAGGCCCTCTAGACTTGGATTAACTGTGGGTCTCAACACGTGGAAACACAAGGGGTGATAAAGTGTTGTTGCTGTTGCTACAAGAACGCCTCTTACCCAGCATTCATTTTATCTTCTTTGTCTTATACCCAATGAGCAACACGTCATGTTGTGCGGTGCTGTTTCCTATTCCTTGCATCCAAAACTGAATCAAAATCCTGAGGGGTTTCAGTATGGTGAGACATGGAAGGAGGCAGCATTTTGTCAAGGCAGTAATCATTCTGCATCATCACTAGTCAACCATGCATTTCCCCTCGAAGATCAACTGTTAAGTACACAGTGCAAAGAAAGCCCATGTCCACACCTTAGGGTCAGTTTTCCATAGCGTTTTCCCTTCATTACCTGCCAGCATTTTTATAGGGTAGTTGGACTCATTCTCCAGCCCAGTACCATCATGCTGAAGCTTCTTGCAAGGCAGACTTTTAAAAAAAGCTTAGGCAAAACTCAGTCCTGCCTTTCCCTCTGAAAAAATCCTAGCCTTTCTGCCCATTCTAGATACTATTGCCAGCTTCTCCTTCCCTCTAACCTGACCTGTGTCAGGATCTGACATGAAAGATCTCCCTCCTGCAGCCTGTCTGTGGCTTCCTACAGCTTACTCACCGATCATTTATCTTCGTGATCTGCTAATTATACAGGGCCAGCTGGCTCCCAGGTCCCTGGTCCATGCTGGGGCAGCACAGTTACAGTATTCCTGTAGCCCATGAAGCCCATGTGCTTTGGAGCTGATGTTAGCATTTACAGTTAGGAACACTCTAAATAAATACTTTACTCTTTCCTTTGTGTATCCCAGAAGAAAGTCCATTTGGTCTGCAGATCCATTTGGTCCTGCAGGTTTTGCTTACACTAGTAGCCCATTGTCTCCAGTACAGACACATGTCTTAGTAAGTAAAGGTTAAAGGATTAAGTCTTTGAATTCTGTCTGTCATGCAAACTTCATCTCTCAACTCCTTTACAGAAACCAGTAGTGTATCTTCCGAGATAAATAAGAGCAGGAAGACAGAAGTAAGGGGGAAGGGAGGAGTTTTCAGCTGAGATTTGAAATGACATGGAAAGCCAGTGAAGCAGAGAAATACAGACAGACCTGTTCCAGATGGCAGGAGGCATAGCGGAGAAGTTTTTCATCCCACCTCTGGCCAGATTGCATGGAGGGACAGAGAACAAGCAAAACTTAATGAAATTAAATGTAGAAAAAGAATAAAAAGAAACGCTTCTCTGCACAGGATGCAGTCGACCTGTAGAATATGCTACAGAGCAAGTCATAGAGTTAAATACTAAGGCTGGATTTTTATAAGAGTTTGACCATTGTGTGATTATTAATAACATGCAGAACTATGCCAGGTAACTTAAAGGTAATCAAATTTCAAAGCTTCCTGGGATAAGTCATCCCCTACCAGGGTCAGCAAGACATGCTAACCTTGGGATGTAAATGCTTAAACAAAATCCCACCACTAACTGGGAGCATGACAGGGATGTGTTGCCATCTGCAAGAACCGAATACTGATCCCTGCTGCGGACCAGGCACTTGCCACAGTGACCCCTGCTTGTGCCGTTTCTCTATGACCTTAGTGCTATTTGTGCTTGTCAGTTACGCTGTTCCTGTTCACCTGGGTATTCAAATCTGAGTATTTCTTCCTTTGTATAGTCAGGGAAAAAGTGAAGTGATGTGCATCCCTATCCGCAATCCTGGAGGATTACTGAAGGTCAAAGCTAGGATAACCAGCTTTTACTTCATGCAGGGTTGCTGTTATCTGAGCAGTTCAATTAAGATGAGGCTGAAAGGAAAGCAGCTAGGGCTTTAAAAGCTCTCGTCTCTCAACAAGCCCATCTTCGTGCCCCATACAATTTATCTGCTTGCCTCCTGTTCTCAGAGAGCCGTGGGATTCCCCAAAATGTATTCAATATATTGGGACCTAAAAAACCCCCCCCCCCCCCCTTTCCTCACAGGGATCTTTGGGATGTTTCCAGAATTTAGCAGGTTGGAATGAACAGGAACAACAAAAATTACATCGATTTCATTTGGAAAAATGTAAGCATAATTTTTTAAGAGATGATAGGAAAATTTTTTCTCTCCCTTTTTAACCTGCTACATCCATTAGTTACAAGAACATTCTCTGCTCACATCAACCTTTGCATCTGCATTTAACTACCCACAAGGTCTGATGCAAGGCAGGCCTTCCTCATTTCTGTGGGACTCCTGGCTGAAAACATTCCTGACATGCACAGACAGTGCTGGGCTCAGCGTGAACTGTAGTGTAACATCCACATGCCAGCTGGTAAAGAGCATTACAGCATTGGTGACCAGCTTGGAATAAAAGCACAGTAGTTAAAGCATTTATTCAGGAAGTGAGGGATGAGGATTCATTAGGAACATGCCTAGAAAGAAACTTGAGTTTGGGTAGCAGGCACAGATAAAGCACTCCTGTCTCTGCTAAAGCCATCTCCTGTGCAACAAAAAGTGCAAAATTCACATGCCATAAAAAAGGAAAGAGAGAGAAGCACCAGAAGAAAGAGTAGAAGAGTGCTGGGTGAACTGGAGGTCGATGGAGCAGGGGAGCAGGAGCATATGCTGCTGATGTGGAGTGGGGGCGAGGGCTGAGGGACACAAGTATTCTGCATGCATCCTCCAGTACCAGCTGGAAGCACAGGTGAGAAACACAGGGGAGTTCCTGTTGTGTGCTTATTTCAGTTGCTGCTTCTTTGCTTCCAGAAGTAGCAGGGCTAAAGGCTGCAAATCACATTCTGGCTTACTCTAACTGGGCCAGACTCTAAGGAGTCTAACTCTTCACTTAAAAAGACAAAACCAATTACCAACAATCTGCTTCTGAGGACAAAAAGACCAGCTTGCTAATGAGGGACTAAAAGGAGCCCATTCCATCTGAAAAGACAATTTCACAGCATCCCATTGTTCATTTAAATGTAAATAGCCATCTTTTTTGTCTATCAAGAGTCAGAATACAATATTTATTCCTATTGTTCAAAGTGTGGCCCCAGGGATTTTAATGGTAACACTATTTTTATTAAACATAATGGAAAAGAAGATGCCCCCTAGACGGGATATGAGGAATTATGCAGTCTAGATCATATGCTCTACCATGGTCTTCCCATTTGGCTTTGGAGCCATATAACAACAGAGACCAAAGTCCAGAACTTAGGTTTTGGAAGAGAGGGAGAGTTTTATCTATTTGCCACTGTAGTTGGGTACCCTTTACTAATTGGGCCTCCTTGCCCAGAAACAGGACCAAAAATCATGCATTGGAGAAGATTCCCCAATGCAAATTAACAAAACAACCATAAAAAGAGGTCTTGTTTTATGACATGCTCCATTGGTATTGTAGCATTCTGCCTATGTGGGCATATTTTCTAACACATTATGCAAAAACAAGTCAAGGAAGATGCTGAGGATTGTAATTTTCTAATTTAATTCTGCCATTTCCAGTAATGGAAAGCCATACTATGGCTATTTATCTTCATAAGTGACAGATGCATTTCATTAAAACTTCTTTAAATAATTTCTCATGGCACTTGAAGGAGGAAAAAAAGGAGTGAGAAGATATCTATTTTGTAAGCACACACGCATCGATGTTTTGAGAGCTGTTAAACACGCAAATGATCTATGACATTGCATTAAAGAGGTCAAGTAAAAAGACATTTGTCTGGTGTTTTTTGAAATGTTGATGCCAGTTGAACACATCATGGAACAATCTGACATTGACTGTTGCTGGATGAAAATACGCTAATAATATCACTGTACAGTAATATAATGACTGCCACTTGGGAGAATCCCAGAGCTCGGTGTAATGCTATGACAGGCAGACGCTTCCCCTCCAGATACTGCTGAAATGCTGCCATGTAGGAGCGGGAGGATGCAGCAGCTGTAGAGCAAGTGACTCTGCAGAATAATTTGGCCAAGAAGTGAAGAACGTTGTATTCAGTTGAAACTGCATTTAAATAAGCAATGTTCCAGAGCAGGTGAATATTCACTTAATTTTCTTTCTGTGCCAGACAATGGATAGTGGAGCAATAAAATCTCTTTTGAAGAAATGTTCATCATGTGCTGATGCACTTTTCAAGGGTGGATGTTCTATGTAAAGTCCTAGCCTAGGTCTTGGCATATAGGAGTTGAAAGGAAGCAATGAAAGTGTCAGAGAAGGTAAAGCTGCAGGTGAGATCATGTACCATTTTTCTGTTCTCATATTCCATACAGCTTAGGGAAGTTTGAAGGCTTGCAGCAGTTCCTAGAGGGTCATTAGGTCAAGGAAAATTGCCAGTGCATCTAAATCATTCTCCTCACCCATTCAGTAAGCCCATACAGAAGAAGATGGGATGGAGATGTTTAGAGGTAGCACTGTCGTCATGTGCTCCCCAGTTTCCCATTTAGAATAACTTTTTTACTTAGGGGGTTGGCAAAAGGGGACTGAGTGGCAAAGACAGCCTTGCCCAAACTCCTGTCTCACAAGCCTATCATCCAGTCTAGCAACTGCTGCCCAACAGTGCTGGCAAAAAGCCCAGTGGTTAGGTGAGCTGTTGAGAAAGAATTCACCTTTAGAACAGGGAAGCACTCTTGCATACTCTGGAAGGTGGATTGAGAAGTTTTCATGGTCTGTTGACAATGCTGTTCTTACTCCAGGGTCCCCTGATTAAGGCCCCAGAACTATCAAGCAAGCTGGAAGAGTGACTGCAGTCCCTGTTGCCATCCCCGTGGCACTCTGTCTATTTGGCCTCAGCATCTTTCCCTGACTCTACATTTGCTCTCAACTCACTGAGCAAATAAACCCAAGTGAATAGGATATTCAAGAAATGCTGCCCTCTTTTTGGTTTGTGAATCTTGCAATCTCTCCTCACTGTTATTCCAAACTACTCACTGAACACGCTCCATTTGTTATTCTTCCCCAGTGGAGTTTGTTGACAAAGAAGTCATGGTGAGTACTAGAGCAGTGTAAATCAGCATGGACTAGACAGGGGTCTTATTCCTACACCAACTGAAGAAATCCTCTCTGACTGAAAAAAAGTCACCTTCTTAGTGGAAACGTTAGCAAATGAGCCAAAGCTTGCTTCCTCCAGTGTGTTCAGAAGTTGTTTCCATAAGTAGAGTGCTCTTAGGGATTTTCGGAAGGGCAGATCCACTGGGTTCAGAGCAGCATCACCCAGGGCTTGATACCAAAGCCCACGCTTTGGGGCCAGGGTCTGCCTCCTCCCTCCAGCCAGCCTGGAACCTGCTTTGAATGTCAGCGCACTCACTGCCCAATACCCTTTGTACTTCATCGGGAATCTACCTCCTTTGCAAAGTCCATCTCTAAAGGTATTTTATATAATGGTCATTCCCAAGTTACCTGAACCCATTTCCCAGTCAGCACTAGGCCTCACAAATATAGGACTTCAATCAGCAGCAGGAGTTCAGCACATAAACTGGGGCCAGCACACGTAAGACTTACTCCTCCTCTTCCCTCACTGCTCATGAAGTCAGTCTTTATTCATGTATTATGGCAATGCTGTATGAGAAGGTGAGGCAGAACTCCTGCAGACCTCTTCCCTTGCTCTGTTTTCTGGTGTTGTTACCACTGATGCTTAGTCATGCCAAATTCATGACGGTTGCCATTGAGTCATGATGGCAGGTGGCTGCAGTTGGCCCTGGCAGATGAGACCACCTACTTGGGCAGAGAGGACTAGTGCAGAGGAAGTCACGCAGAGAGCGACTCAGGGGAGCCAGGCTGGCAACAGGAGCTGATGTTGTCAGCTCATCAATAAAACCAAGCTTCAGAGGAGGCTGAGATTTCTTACTCATGCTCTGGTGTTCAGAGCATGACTCAACTTGTTCACAACCACACAGCACTCGGAGGCCAGCCACATGGGAAAGTCTTTCATCTGCAGCATTTCAGCTGGGCCGTTCCTGCCACCGCCTCTTCCTTTCCCCTTGTGATTAGTTAGGTGATTAGTTAGGACTGACGTTCAGTGCTGCTATGGAATAGCTTAACCATTACCAAAAAGCAGAAGTAAAGGAGGGAAGTAAAAATTTCCCTTGCAGTTAATCACTGGCCACTCTGTGGAACTCATAAAACTTTGAGGAAGTAATTGAAGCTATTTGCACTTGTGGAAAATGGGAAAGACAAAAGTACAGGAAATTGCTTGTTGTTGTGCTCTCAGCACCACAGCTATGATTACTCTCTTGTTGGATGAGATTCCTTTAGAAGAAATGGCTTCCAGCTAAAGGATAAAGAGAACAGTCGGATTTTGTTTAGTTTGTTTGTTTTGAAAAATCCTTTTCATGCTTCCTCTGATCCATAAGGACAATCTCGCTGCATGCAAGAAACACCCCCCTGGAAAATGAGGAGCTGTAAGGCCCAGCTGAACACACTGCTCTGGCAGCTTCATCTGTCAGATATTTAAAAGTGAAGAGTGTTAACTAGAGCTCTCAGTGGATCTGAGACACCCTAGAGAAAGAACATTTTTGGTCATAGATTGTTCTTCTATGTAAAAATGTAACTTCGTAATAGAAATGACAGATCTCTGCTTTTGCTGAGTGTTTGGCATGGCCAGTAACAGAGACTTCATTAAGGTTGGTTTACCATCAGATGAGGCATATGCAGCAAATACAATAAATAAATCGTTCTGAGCATTAGGTTTCCAAGTCTGAATGGACAGACTGGTCCATCCTCCCAGGACGATGGATCCCCAAGGTGGCCCGGGGTTCCCTCTGAACACACCCACAGTCCGTATTTCCTGGAATGCCCCTTGGCGATTGCTGTAGCAACAGTCTCTCCCAAGACCAAGTTCCCTAACAGGCAACCACAAGACCAGAACTGTGCAGGAAATAAGGGCTTTCTGAGAACTACTTCAATGCAACCCAGGCAGGCCAAGAATTTAGCTTGATACTTTTATCAGGATTTCCGTAGAATTGCTGTGAATTGCCTCCCTCTTGAGGCACAGGTTCATGTAGCAGTACTTAAAATTGGGACCTGAAGAAACTCAGAGTACTTCACAAAACTCCATGTACATGAAAGGCATCTCCTGCCAGCCCTTCTGTAGCCTCAGCAGAGTTAGATAACATTGAAATGAGTGGTAATATACTAGACCAGATCTTCAGGTGACATAAATCAGTGTGGTACCATGGTCCTCAAGCCCCATTTGTAGTTTAAAATCTACATCAGTAGGAGTAGCATGCACGAAGAGAGAGTGTCGAAATTCTATTTCTCTTTTTCCTGCCTATTTCCTTTGTAGTTTTTTTGTCACTGTCATAGACCCATAGCACCCTTTCTGTCTTATTACAAGGATAAAAAACTCGAGTCAGTTTGTAGTACATGATACATTAACTTGTGACTGTATATATGATACCAGCTGTAATGGTTCCATCCACAATGACAAGTAATTGGGTTAATACTATTGGATAGAGTTTTTCTTTTCCAATATGATACATTTAGTTTTTACATCTGCAGAGAAGAAAGGGAAGAACCAGCAAAGAAAAGAAAATATTTTTTTTTTTGGTTGCATAATTTTAGTAAGATTTAAATTCTTACTTCCACCGGAGTTGGGCCTAGACAAGTGATGTACTCCTCCAAATGCTATGGGGATGAGAGCTATGTAGCAACTGAAATATTTAATCAGATACTGAAATGAACCTTATCTGAGTGTCCAAGCCATTTTACATTGAAGTGAATGACAGCACCTCAAAGCAGTGATAGAAGCACAAAAGTGACCACTAGACAGTTTCAAGGCAAGAAAATTAGCCTGATTTTTCTTGTTAAGATATGATACTACTTAAAATTTATCTGGAAAATCATATAAATCCCTGTAATAATGCTGCACTGGGTTCTGACATTTTCTGATTGTCAGCAGAACTGAGAGTCACATGGATTTGTCACGTGGCACAAGAGAAAATGCAAAGTATGGTGGCAAATATGACATGAAGGTAGGAGTTAAGTCCTGCTGTCATTTCTGCCATGCAGACTCTTGGTAGAAACCACTTTTGGATGTTCACTAGGTATATGAGATCAGAATTTCACACCGTGACTTGCCTTTTAAGGCATGTCATCACCTATTACATTTTAAGGGCATCCACGGGGTTCTACACATAAAGTTTCCATGATGATATATGTGGAAACAGCTCCTCTGAAATCTGCACCCACTTACATCAGTTAAATGTATGGCTCTGATTCTTGGTTTTGTTTCTTTCTTCCTTTATCTGTTATCTTTCTTTTTAAGACATTCATTGCATATAATTGATGGAGTTAAGGTTTTTGTCTTCATCTCTGCAGGGCTCGTTTTTAAAAGTCATCTTGTCACTCTCTCATTCACTGCCCTTGCCCTCCCTCTTCCTTCTTACTTGTTAAATCAGACTCCATTTTTCCTCCAATTGCTCCGCACAACCTTGCATTCTGCATATTGACCTTTCATATGCTGCCGTTTGGATCACCAGCTCTAGCCATTACATTAGCAACACACAATTACACCCTCAAGGTAGACTCAAGTGCAGATCCTACCTCTACATAAATACCTTAATGAATAGAAAGATGCTGATGTATGTTTGAAGTATGTTTTCAGCTCACGTACTGGAGAAGAAGGATTCTGCGGAGACTTGAAACCGTGGGTAGTGATGGGAGCATTTTCCAAATGTTTCTGTTCCACCAGAGTGGCCTCTGAATGGTGCTGTTCTCTGAAGTGCCCATGCATTGTATTTTTTTCTAGAGGTTTTTGCCAAAGCCGCACCCAGTTGTCACAGGGGGGCTGTCACATCTAGTGAGCTCAGATGGGTAGCTCTTGCTTGGTGTGAGGACATGACACTTTCAAAAGGAGTGTTCTTGGTGACTTATTTGATCAATTTTTCCTTTGGAGTGAACTACCATCCTGATATGCTGTAGTTTGGTGCTCTCAGTTGCTGTTTTGGGAGTGTGATGCAGCCATTGAAGTACCTATGCCTTTTTTTCCTTTTTTTTTCTTTTTCCTTTCAGAATTCAACATACATTTTTCTGTGAACAAGCAACATCAGAACTGAAGCAACTCTGGTCTCCCTCCCAACAAAAGGACAATCTGAAAATGTCAAATCTGACATATGAAAGAATTTGCTCCATGGCTACGGGGGTAATGAACATTCAGTTATGTGGGACATGATCTAATGTTTTCTTTACAGTCTTACAGTTGTGATAAATTGAGAATAAATTTTTCCAGATTATCATGAATAAAATTTGCTCACAGTCCCCAGACCACTGAGAATGAACTATCTTTCTCCCTTCTAGGAGGAATTCTGCTGTGACAGAAGGGAATTGTAAAAAAGGAACAGTGTGAGGCTATCCTGTACCATCTCTGTGTAGAAAGACGTATCATTCTCCACAGCGTCTCTCAAGGGCCCAGCTGGGCATGTGATACTAACTGTGACATTTGGCCTAGAGCAGAGGTTCACCACAGGCTCCAATATCAATTCGTGTCTCCATAATTCACCAAAATAACCATCAGATCTTATTTTACATAAAGGCATGCACTATTGCTCTTCTTACATTCTTTATTACATTGATTTTGCAAATGGGGCCTCCTCCAATTTACAGGAGTCTTGCTTTAGCTTTGTGCACAAAAAAAACCCTTCTAAAATTGGTAAGTGTAATAAAAATCTGTGGCATGAGCAGTCAGTCCAGTATGCCTGTTTAATTAACCAGTTCAAAAGAGGTGAGGAAAAGAGATCATTTCTGAAAGATCCCAGAAGGAAAACAACTTGTTACCAGTGAAGCTACTTCCCTCCAGCATATTCTAGGTTACGGCAGTGTTTGATATAATGACTTCAGTAAAATCCAATGTGAAATGATGGAATGAGTAAGTGTGGGGGGAAAAAAAAAGGCAATTTAGCCTCTTTTTCACTCATTACAGCAAGGCTTATTCAAACCTTGTCCTTCATAGAAAACAGTTTCTTCATGAGATCTTGCTGAGGAGGGGAGATGCTGAGTCAATCAAAGACTGCCTCGGTAGATCTTCGATCAGCCTATGGCCCCGCTGGCAAACACATGCAGCCTCCCAACTGAGGCAAGTCTTCCTCAGAGCTATGCTGCCTGATAATAAGTCTTTCAGGAGAGTGGGAACTTCAAATGTGCAATGCCTTTTTGCTGGGCTTGAAAGAATTAACGGCAGCAAAAACTAGGCATGCTCACAACATGGGCTCTGTCGGAATAAACATGACTCTGAAACTCTGCAAGGCTTTTTGAAGTGGGAGAAAGTGGCATTTCTTTGCGTATCATGTGCAGAAAGGAGAGCTGTTGCACAGACATGTGGAAGCTTAGGTCAGTATTCATCATCCAAAGATTTAAGTCCAATTAGTTCACCTACTTTTTCCTAATTAATTAGACAAACCTGCTTGCTTTACAAAAAGCTGGGCAACAAGGCAATCCACAGCTGAGGGTTTCTAAGTAGTTTTATCCCACTGCTTCCAGGGTTTGACATTTCTTTTTCCTTTGCCTGCAGGGTTGCAGTGCCATATAGGTAGCGATGCTGCTGCTGGTAGAGGATCTCCACAGCTCCCCTCCCTCCAGCCTGTGGTGTACTGCATCATCATCCCGACAAACCTTAACTCAACAGCCAAGCCACAAATCTGGGATAAAGAGCTTATTTGTAGAAAAACACAGTGTCATGACATAACGTAGGCTATTAGTGAAGTCTGAATGCATTTGGGACAATCATTTATGACTGGCAAAAAGGAAAAAAAGAAAAGAATGAGGGGAAAATTGCTGCTTTTGATTTTGACATTTTCTAATATAAATCCTTTTATTTCTCATCCCAGTGGGATCTTTCAAGGCCAAATTCAGTCACACTTACTTTTCAAAAGTCAAAACAAATGAGTCTCCCTGCAATGCACAACTGAGGCTCAAAACTAAAGCCTCTTGGTCAAGTGTCACTCTGGGTCAACTCAGCCAGATACAAATTTTCCTGCTTTACCCATGCTGTTGCAGAACAGGGAATAAACTGTTTGCACAGCTTAATCATTAGGACATGCTTCCATATTTAGCCTGCTTAAGAAGCAGGTGCTGGTGGAAAGTACAATGTTCACAACCAGAACACATTCCCATGGACACGCTTCTAAGGCAGAACATAAAAATATACAATAAAAATATTTATGCAAAAGTTGAAGAATGGGCTGCAAGCTCTCAGCATATAATTCTGTTTTCAGTGGGAGAAGCAATTTTTCATATGCTTTGCAAATTTTAGCCTAATTAAAATAACAAGTAGGTAACTACTGATAGTATATGTGGATAAATTAGAGCAATAATCCAGTCATCCATTCCAAACCTATCCAGTAATTTATGAGGATTTTGACGAGGTGCGGACGGGCCCCTTGCAACAAAGATCATAAGGAGTCCAGGGGACTCAGGATTCAAAACTTACACATTCTATGAAAATTTGCAACTCAGGGCCAGTTTTGTTTGGTTGCAGCAACAGGCATGCAGAGCAGTAGAGAAAACCATCACCACATGCATGGTGGTCACTGTTACATACTAAGTAACTTGTTTAATCCGCTGTGCTCTGCTGTCACATTTTTTCTTTCACTTCCTGAAAACTGACCTCTCTTTGTCTGGCTCCACTCCTCTTCACTATCATCTCCAAAAAAGGGTCGGGGAATGTCAGCAGAATTATCTTAAGGTTTCCCTTAATATCAGCAAAAGCTGTGGGCAAGGGGATCTGCTCATTGATGGCAGCAGGTTTCTGAGATTCTAGTCTGATACCACAAGGCAGCCTTGATTGTCCAACACTCACTCTCTGTCTATGCAGAGAATCATGGCTCTTTGAAGGATACCTTCCTTGCTTTGAAGGACACCTTTGTTGGGGACCTTGGGGATTTTGATGGGATTCCTATCCAAATCTATCCAAACAGACGTTTGTGAACTATCACGCAACTGTGGTATTAAAAAAATTCCCTCTTCACCCTGATTCTCAGCTAAGCACATTGTTGAGTGAAAGCCTCCTCACTTCACTTCCACGGGTGTCCAGTTTCTATCATCCTTAAAGCACAAAGTCTGGATGTTTCCTTATGATGATATAAAATAGGATGCAGGGCTGTTAAACAAAAGAACGAGATGAACTGAAAAGCCCATTCTTCTCTAACTACGGGTTTGCACCTTTCTGACTCACATTCTGGCTTCCCCCTTAAGTGCGCTTTAACAGCCAGAAGAGGAAAAATCCATGTTGGATCCCAAGAGCTGGGCACTGTCTGACATCTCACATCAGGAAACTCTGGCAGTGACTGCTACTGCTCCCTGATGTTCGATCCCAGGCCTCCCACACACAGCAAGATACAGGAGGCTCGATACCTTGGAGGCTAGAATGGTAAGAAATACAGATCCCTGATGAGAATGCAGGAGACGTGAGTCAGACATGAGCAAGACCCAGATTACTGTGAACAACACACCATCTGAGCAATATCCACTTAATGATGGTCAGAGAGTCAGTACAGCTCTCTTATTAAAACAACTAACATCTCTGTTTTCCAGGATCCGTAGTAATACTTTGCCATTCAACAATTTGCATTCCAGCCTGTAAAAATCACCATTCTTTTTGCTGTCTATCGCCTTTAACACTGGCATACTTCTCAAAAGAAAAGATAATCTTTTCACTTGTGATTTCAATCAGTAAAACAATCGTATCTCCTGCTTAACACATCACTTTTCACTTTGAAATCTCATAGTTATCATCAATGAATACGCTGTGTCTTGCTGAATGCATAGGAAAATTGAGGCAGCACCTGTGCTTTTCACACTCTGAATGTTTGATCAAAACAGAGAGTCAGGAAGAGATCACACACAACCTCTGCTTCAGCCTCTGAGGAACACTGCTTTCTTGCCTGTATGCATTAGAGATGCAGAGGTCTTTGCACAGATTGAATTTAGATGTTTATAACACCTGTCCACTTCTCTAGCGATGCTCATAGGTGGCTTTGCATGTGGTAGTAAGATGCACAGAGTCCCTTGCTCATAGTATATTGAAAAAAGTTGCCTTTGCTCTTCCAGTAACTCCTTTTGAGACGTGATTGGACTCCACGATATGTCAAAAAGAAACTCTGAAATGAAATTAAATCACCCCAGTACCATATGCCACACTCTGCCTAGGCACAGCAAGAGTAAGTTAAATTCACTATTGCAGCTGCCAGAGTGAATTTGTTTTCTTTTATTGGTATATGACTCAGCTTTAATATTTTTCAAAGACAGTTCTTGATAATTCTATGGACAGATAAGTAACATTAATAACACAGAAGAGTCGGTCAGTTCCTTTGAACCAGCCTAATAAACCTATTCTGGATATAAAGGGAGGCAAAACAAGAGTCAGACCATCCAAATTTTTTTCTTTGGAATGGAATACTCCTAACCTTTCTGTCCTGGACAGATTTTCTCAGTAGTAAGAGAGAGCATTATTCAAAGAGGAGCGTACAACAGCTAGAAGTACTGAGTTCCTGTCCTAGGTCGGAATATTGCCTGTGGTGCAGTAGCTCCTCCCAGAACCTCAATTTGTTGGACCACGAAATACAAATAACCATTTCAAAAGCATATATGCAGTAAGGCCTTATCAAATGTTCAATAAAGTACTTGGTGATTCTGGGATAAGAATACAATTGCAGAATTGGATGCTGCTAATTTATACATGTTCCTGTTAATCAGATGTGGAATTGCCCCCAATCCCAAAATAATTAGTCTTGCACCGGTGGAAGAAGTCTCCTGAAGCTTCTGGAATGAAAGGGGAAAGGAGAAGAAAGGGTGGATCTGCCCTTATATATCAGTTGCACAGGGGACCTTAATTCTCACATTTCCTAACCTCACATTTATGTGATGTTGCACATCAGCAATATGAGTGGCTTCTTGTGAATAGCACCTTTATTTATTGCTGCTGAATTCATTTTCCTTTAAGAAATAAAGCTCTGTTACTGCTGGTATTATTGGTCTGCTCTCTCAATTTTCTTACAGCTTTGAACTAAACCCAGTCACCACTTCTTTCTCGTGAAATGATACAGAGCACTATGCTTCGGCTCACAGGACTGCAAAGTGGTGTTTGGTCTTTTTTAACTGTAACCATACAAATCAAAAGGAGATGGCTTTGCCACAACTACTGGGTTTTGTAGATCTCTCAAAACAAGCCATAAATGAAATATCTGTGACATTACATATTTGTGATACCATTTCAAACATGAGTGTTTCCATTTCTGTAGGCTAACCCCTATTCCCTCATCCCACAATTTCACATCAGTCCCTAACGCTATCACTCCCATCCTGAGGGGCTGTGTGCAAGCTGGGTGTATCTATTAGACAGAGTTAATTCCTTTCAAGCTCCTTCTGTGCAGGGCTGTGACTGACAGAGAAGGGTGCTGTTTGCAAGTGTCAGTGAAGCATGACCTCAAGTTAATACATTGAATGATGAAAGAAAAAAAGATTCATTCAGCATGTGAACTCTATGCTGAGATTAGCCAGAAGTACCGAGCACATACAAATTGCTGTTTTGTCAGCACAGCGCTTGGCAGGGTTTTTAAATATTCCAGCTATTCTAAGCCATCATCCTCAAGGCTGGGGTGACTAAAAAAAGAGGAGAATCAAAATAGCATTTCCAATCCAAACACCATTGTTTTAGGTAAGAGATCTGGACCTGGATGCTTAGAGCAATGCATGACCTCCTGGCAGCTGCAACCCTCAGTTTGATGTGAAGGGACTTGCAGTAAGATGCACAGAACTGTTTGCAAAACTCAAAGAAGGGACCACAAGATACATAGCCTTTCAGTGGTAGATGTCACTTTAACTCCAGCCTGGCCAGGAGCAATTGGAAGTTACAAGGATCTCCACAGTCTGTGTGGCTGCTTGTGCTAATTGCTCTCATTTCAGTTGCCTGTGGACATAAGTTGGTCTTCCAGATGCCGTCTCTACATCTGGTGTTAGCAGAGCAGTCAGGGGCCACATAGGCCATGGTAGGTGACCTTTTCTCTCACCCAAGCCATTCTGTCTGGACCTGGGTCTCTGTCTGTCTGGGGGGCACAGCCTGCATTAGGGTTCAGGGCATAGATCTTGTCTGCAGATGGCTAAAACTTTAAAAGGTTGGGGAAAACCCCAGGAGAATATCAGTGATATTATTTGTGATTTCTCCCCAGCTATATAGTTGGTCCTCTCTTAAAATTTAAAAAACAATGGAACTGTTAGCAGAGGACTGGGAGAAATACAGTTTCCCTCCCTCCTCTTACTAGTTCTAGCAGTAACTGTCACCAGATGCAGGATTGCAGAGAAGATATCAAATCTCTTTCTATCTGTGCTTCCTATTGTTGACTTTGACAACTACATCCATTTAGGGTCAGATTCTATCATACATTGCTGCTTTGAAACCAGCAGACATTTGGGGTAGAATTTAGAGTATAGTAACTTCAGTGCTTTCAGTGCAAAGAATCCTCTGTTCACCTCTCCTCACTGCCTGTCTCCCTCATGCATGGTTCTCTTGCCTTTGTACCTGACCCTGTGTTCAAAAGCTTCTGCATCAGCTGTTCCTCTTGCAGTCTTAACTGAAGGAGCTTCTTCTCCGTTTCCATTGTCATCTATCAGTTTTTGAGTCCTTTAAAATAGCAAGTTCCAAAGTGTTCCTGTCTTTTCTTAAAGGTGATCAAACCCTCAGACAATGCTTACTACCTTCTCCTCTTGCCCCTCTTCTACCTCCTCTTTTACAGCTGCCTCAGGGAAAGGGACGTACAAAAATCTGCTTGAGAGGCAGAGGACAGTAAATGCCTTCTTTTGTGGAGGCAGCAATATCTATACTGGTGTTGCTGCAGCCCATTAAACCTAACATACAGAGATCTTGGGGCTTCTTTCTGTTAATAAAATTTGCTTTTTTTGTTACTAACCATCAGCAGTAGCTCTTAAGAAAAAGACAAGTTTTGCTGAAGCCTATTGCTCATTTAATACAGTCATTTCACAAGCAGATACAGTTTAGACTACCAAATTATTGGCAATATTTCTGTGCAACATCTGTTTTTCCCCAAGCAACCCCCATCATGTGCTAACCCAACTCGGAGCTGTTTAGTTTAAAAGACATGGATTGCAGCTCAAGCTGGTACAAAAAGTACCCAAGCTGTTATTGGCCAGTTTGTCATTCTTTATTTGCTTTTTCTCTCTATTTGTTCCTCTGCTCTGCCCTCTCACATGGTTTCTCTCTGGTTTTTGTGTGGGTCACTTACAGTGCTAAGAAGTAACCAGGGGAGAAAGGAGAGGGCATCTGTATTAACAGTTATGCAGAATTATAAACTACATATTTATATACTGCTACTTGTCAAGCACTTGCTCTAACGATGTGCTGTTAATGATGTGGTTCACTTGCTGTTGTGGGCAAAAGGCAATGTCATTGTTTGCAAGGATGTGTGTACACAGAAGACTCATGCTTGCTGCTGAAAGGACGGGTTGGTCAAACTGCCAGTGAACAGCAAAGTTGAGATAGCAATAGAAAATTATAATTTAAAAAAAAAAAAAAAGACTGGACTGGGCAGCATTTCCTAGAGAGCTCCACAAGCTTGGTGGGACCCTCTCGATAGCTTTGCAAATGTTGTGAGCTGTGTGCAGGCAGTTCCCACTAAACGGTGCAAATGGGACAACTGCAGCAACTCACCATCTTGCCATAGCATCAAGACTAGAAAAGACCTAGACCCTGCGATTCAAACGTGGAAAACTAGACTTGCTCTGCCACCTCCTGGCTGTACCAGATACCGAAGAGAATTTAATATGCTAAACAGCTTAATTCGTGTCTTACTCCCTTTCAGGTCATGGGCCTGGTCTAAAGTTCACTGAGATGACCAAGCTTCAACCGAGCCCTGGAAAGTATAAGCGGAATGAATAGAGACATAGACAATGCCTTTTGGACCATAAACATGAAAGAAAAGCTTTGCTGTGACCTCACTCTGCGCTCTGTGCATACATTTTAAAATACAATGAAAACATCATTAGAATTCTTTCTGTACCTGCTTCTCATACAAATGTGTTTTTATTAGAGTTTCTCACCTTAAAGGGGAGGGAGATCACTGCCTCTAGAGGTACCCCCGACGTTGTAGTTGTGAGACTTTGTCCTCCCAAATGTTTAGGAATCTCTGCTTCTTTATTGTTCTGTGGAAGGGAAGTTCTGTAAGCATACAAAAAAGGACTATATACTTGTTTGTTTTGTAATGTGGGACTATAATATGGAAAAAAGCCTCTAGTTAATATTCTTCTTCTTTCCATCCTAGCCTGCAAAGTCTAGCAATATTTCCTACTAATGTCGGTACAGGGATGGAGCGAGATATTGACTTCCATCTCTGTACAGAATTCTGGCTTTACTGCTCCATAAACTGCTCCAAGAGAATAATAATAATATGATGCCATGATTTATAAGCACAATATAGTTTTTTACATTTTTATACTATTTCAAATATTATTTGCTTTCACAGTTTCTTTTTATCTGAACTTCTACTCAATAGAAAGTCATAGAAAATCTCAAGGAGATTGTAAGCCTAAGGACATATAAACTTTGGCAATATGAGTCCACTAGTAAAGAGGGAATGTGGGTTTCAAGATCTTGTTGCTCCAAGTCTGCCCTTTAATCATCAGTTTACAGCCCCCCATTATTCCACATTCATTAAGGACTCTGATAGTCCCCTGAGTGGTATTACCCTTTAGAAAGATTTTTCAGAAAATGTAAACTTAGATGAAAGCAACAGCGACTGCATTTTGAAATCCACATTATCTTTGCTCTGCAGCTGCGTAACATCAAATTCACCTGGTAGGAGCACATTCTTTCCTTGGTTTACATGTGTCTGAAGAAGTGATGTATTTTTAATGAGATTTATTTTCCTGACAGGAATTGCACTGACAATTTGCATTAAAGATAAGCTAAATGAGCTGTTCAAGAGTAGAACTAGTTTTCTCACATTTGTTTCCTTTAATTAAACCATATAGTATGTTAATTTTGGATTAAACCCTGCCTTACGCCATCTATGAGATCAAAGTCATCCTTCCATAAAATCTTTGATCACTTCATTTTCTTCATGTCTGTTAACCCTTTGAAGACATAGCTCACAGAGGAAAATTAGAAGAGCATTTTGCTTTAATGTTCTACCACAAAAATACAGTAACTTTTTTTTCTATTTTGTCTCAAGTGAAATGGCAATTGTTAAAATTTTCAGCTGGACAGAAATTTTTATTTCCAGTCAGGTTTACTTTAAGTACCTGGTAATTCATTGGAATTATCAAGTCACTTCTCACGTTAATCGAAAATAAATGATATTATATGAAACCCTAGTGACCTCCAAATGGAACTGAAACCTTTTAGGTCCCCAGTACAGATCTCTACCACATGTGCTAATAAGTAATTGGTAGCAGTAGATGCCTGTTATCATCCATAGGGATCAGTTACATGAAGGAGAAACTCAATCAACAAATTTGAGGGATGTAGGATACATACTTCATCACCAGATGATACAGATATTTGCCAACAAACAAAGAAACATGGAGACTCAAGAGAGTCTTGAATTGTTTCAATGCCGGATGAGAAAGAACAGACATGGGGCTGTAGAAATGCTGGTTCTGTTTTCTCCCTGCTTATTCTTCTTCCTCACAGCTCCTTCCTTCCTATAATATCAAGTCCTAGTACAGTGTCGAACTTTTGTCCTTTTTATCTGCTTTACCTGCCTGCTGGCCCTGCTCCCCACTTCTCTCTCAGCAGTGCTCCACTCTCCAGAGGAGAAGCTGCCAGCTGTGGGTTGCAGCGTGGAGCTGCACACAGGCAGATGAACTGGCAGGGAGAAGCTGGAGGGCTGGAGGATGCTCACTGCAGATGTCATCAGCCAGGAATTTAGCTGCCAAATTCTAACAAGCTTCTGCTGAGAGTGTCCAAATTAAAATTAGTCAGAGTTTATGATTTGGCCGATTCATGTTTTCCTGGAGACAGTGGAAGGGGCTTACTTGATACCAAAAATGCGTTTTTCTATAAAGTCTAGAAGTAAGAGTTCCAAGTCAAAGTATTGTAAGGTTTTTAACCGAGTCAACATATTTGCCATACTCTCATTTTTATGTGTGGTTTAACAATTTTAGATAAAATTTTCCCAAGTCTGGCTGACATGAGCTGTGGAGAAAGGGTACCTAGAAAGACAGTGTTGTCAAACATTTTAGATACCTCTGCAACATCTGCCTTCTATCGCAGTACCATAGAGCCTAATCACATCTCATTGCAGTCATGGAAACGTTCCCCTTACCCTCAGTCCCAGAGCATGAAGCAGAGGAGAGGCATCTTGAACCTCTTTCTTGACTCCAACTGTCACACCAGAAAAAAATTAAGGAACAGAGCACAATACACACCTTACCCAAAGGATGTAAAGTCTAGGCTCGTACGCAAACTTGGAACAGGGAGTCTGTATGCTGTTAAACTGCTAGCACAGCCCCGGCACAGCCCTGGTCTGGGTGAGCTAACACTCTTCTGGGCAATGCCTGTGCATGGTTTGGGGGGTGACAAAGGCTACAGATTGTTCCCAATAGGCAGCCTGGATGCAGCTACCTTGTTTTGGAGGCTGCGTGAGTTGAAGTGTGTCTTGCCAGGAGTTTACTAGCTTGTTTACTACCTTGTTTGTTTACTAGTAGTTTGTTTACTACCTTGCCAGTTTGTTTACTAGTAGAGAGAGACTCAAACAGGTTCATAACTCCAAGAAATGACTGTGATCACGCAGGGAGATGGTGTGACTGTAGCTTACTCCCCACTTACTTCCCCTTCCATTTATCATCAAAGAAATAGGCCAGTGCTACTCAGGTTGTTACACTTGCCAAGGAAGGTAGTTAAACTACCTATTTGGAACAAGAGTTTTTAAAATTACAGCAAAAGAATAAGGAGGAAGGTCATTTTTATACCCATAGCAAAAGACCAAAAAGATAGCATATCAAGCACATTTTGGCAGGAGATGAAGCTAAGGATCATTACTTGGAGGATTCAATAAATGTCATTAGCATCTGTACTTTTTCCCACTGCATTCTTATTATGACATCTTGGCAAAGTGCTAAGAACTATTTATAAGGAAAAGGTTACAGATGCTGGCAGATAGGAGCAGATAGGATCACAAGAGCTTGAACTTGAGGAACATTATCTGCCAAATTGCAAAAAAAAAAAAAAATCTTTTGGAGCTAGTGAGGAAAGATCAAAAAGAACTAACATGGCAAAATAACAACTGCAAAGATAAGAATGACAGAAGATGTTTTTAAATGGTGTGCAAGAGTCCAAGTATCATAACGGGAGCAACAGTTAGGAGAATTCTAAAATGATCCAAAGCAAAGGGAAAGTATAGGCGGAACATCAAGGAATCTTTACAAATAGATAGAGAACCATTTATCTGGGGAGAGGAGTGAAGAAAATACTTAATCCAGTGCCATACAGAAATGAATTAAAATCAGTGAGTTCCAGTCCAGAGGGACACTTTAAAGCTAGATTTTAGAAAGCAAATATGGTTCAGTCTGTCATCCTTCCTCTTTGAATCCAGTGACATAGGTGGTGCTGAAGCCTTGTGAACCTGTAAGGAGGAAGATAAACAAATCTATCACTGATGATAATTTAAAGCAGGTGACTAAGGAGGAAGGAAAAAGAGAACAACCTCTCTGGCACCATCAGTCACATATCAGCCAGGCCTAATTCAAAGCTGCAAAACTTGGGGAATCTGACAAGCACTTAGAAAAATACACCAAAAAATTCTTCTGACTGATACTGCAGCCCCCTTCAATTAGGAGAGTTTTAAGACCTATTGCAGAAGCAACGGAATTAGTAAAAATTAAAAATTTTTTTTAAAAAGGTAGCCAAGAAAGATGTTGTTCTGACAATAGAAGCAAAAGCATATTCCTGTGTTTAGATCATTCAGTTAAGTCAGTTGTGTGGATTAACCTTGTGAGGAGGTGACATGAGCCTGCAGGCAGCTCCAAGAACTAATACTACGTTGAAATGCAAATCTTCAGGAGCAATTATGCAAAAGCTCTTACTAGGCAAGTTTTGGGGGGGAAACCTTAAAAATAAATTGTAAAGAACAGCCTGACCAGAAATGAGGCAGCACTATGTGGAATATCAATTGCTATGCCAGGGGAAAGAAATGAAAAGAATGTGATAAGAATGTCAACTACGACCCTGCTGTGAAACACTGAAGTTCCCTGAAGCCTGAAGTGAGAGCAGCTAGCACTGTAAGCCACCAGTATGTGCACCCAGCCCTTCCTACAGCAAAAGAGAAGAGTTAGGCATTACAGACGTATGCTCCAGGTCTGGGAGAACACCCTCACCTGCAGGAGAGAGCAGCATCACTTCCAGAGCACGTCTTGGAGGTTCGATCTCTCACAGCTACACAACATACTATCGAAAACAAATGGGGCATTTTGCATCCCTGATTTAGCTTAGGAATAAAGATCAAGCCCTCTCTTCAGACCTCTTTAGCAAGTCTGGATTAGGTGAAATGGATTCCCAGATATAGGTAAAGGGCTTTTGTGGAGTTCTGCACATACAGAAAACTCTGAGACCCAAACCCTCTCATAACCTGTGAGCAGTCACTGATCAGCTCTCTGATGTTTGTTTGCCCAGGATAAAAGCAGTGTGCTTCTTTGTTAATGTTAAGTCCTACAGCAGTGTGGCTTCTTGTAATGAATAAGCAACACCAGGTTCACTCAGAGGAGAATGACAACCTTTACAACTGCCTAATTTTCACGATTTACATGCACCAATTTTTGGCCCTGGAGTAGATTCATACATTCAAAAGACTGCTGAAATGTATGCCATTTGGCCATTATCCCTGAAAAGACAGAAACAGAATCCAGTGAGCCCCTTCCTTCTGCCTATGCTCAATATTCCTCATGTGCAGCCTGTCCCAAGCTTGAGGAAGGGTGGTGTGGTAAGCTCCCAGCACCAGTAGGAACAGCAGCTGGGACAACAATATCAGCCCAGCTGCTTTCTGGACTGGAGAATCACAAAATCAAGAGAGAAGAGCAACAGCCTTGTCTTTGATCAATTGCTGCTGTCTGTTTTTGAAGATGGTCCCTTCAGACAGGGTGATGTGACAATTCTCTGACAGACTGCCTGTGATCGCAGCCTGTGCTGTGTGTGTAATAGAGAAGCACTATCCAAACTTGTCTTCAGAGTTTCAGCCGTGCAGCCTCTCTGCAGTAGTGCACTGGTAAGAAGAGTGTGACCACGTACTGCGTACAGAAGCAGGGACCAGGAAACACGGTTGCTTTCCACTGCATGTTCTGTTGGAGGAAAGGACCTGCCTCTTCTCCAGCACCTCCGTTTTGCATTTGGGAAGCAGGGAAAATGGCGCTCATATTCCTTTGTAGAACACTTTGACTGTGATGGGGTTAAGAGAGAACCAAAAAGAGACATTGCTGCTGTAGCTAAATAGATGGAAACCTCCATCCCAATGCTGGATTGATGCGACGTAAAATATACAGTTGTAAACTCTGTAACCTCACGAACTAGCACTCTATAAGATTAGAGGCACCACCTTAACTCTTCTCCCTTGTGTGTGTGCATCACAACACATCTCTGATGACAAGATTATATATGGCTTCCAAAATAATATAATATCAGGCAGTTTTGTTCTACAGCCTTATTTATTACTTCTGAGTCTGTTGTCTCTATTTAATCTTTTCCTGCCTGGAAGAACATCACTCCATCAGTGAATCAGCATCTCCAGAGAGGAAATGAAATGGAGCCACGTTCATAATATACAGCAAATCGCTGTCTTAACACTCAGTTAATGTTCCACAGTGGATTAAGAATTATTGTCCTAGTATTTCAGCTTAGTCCAGATTTAGTGCCCCAGTGGAAGAATTAAGGAGTAGATGAAACAGTGCATGTAAAGCTAGTTTCCAGAGCAATAGAGGAGCATGTTGCTATCACAGTCACTAAGGCAGGTATGTAAAAATGAAGGAGATGTCACAAAGCAGTTCCCTTTTCACAAAAGCTTGAGTAAGGGGAGAAAAATGCATTTGGATACCACAAGAGATTTCGTGGTATTGCTGGAAAGCAAACAAAGATAAGCTGTTTAAACAAAATTATTTTAATAAGTGCAATTATAGACAGAAATAGGACTAGCGCCTCCATGGTCCATGTGTTGTTATGCATCACCCAGTTAGGTACTGCCTGGATTGGCTATGAAAGAGACTTCACAGCAGCTGACACACATGTCCTAAACCTTTACTCATAAAAGATTCCCCCAAGAGCTGAGGTCTTCAGTGAGGATCTAAATTTGAGAGGGATTTTCTCTCAAATTCCTGCCTCTGTCCAAGGAATATTCCTGCAGCTCCATATCTGGCCACTGGTCTCCCTTTCTCTTCTCTTCTCTGCCTCTGCCATGCTCTTGCAGGTTTGTGATGACTAAGAGTTATTGAACTGTGTGTGTTCTGATGGGATCTGAACCGTAAAACCCAGGAAGAAATGCCCCCTTGGAGCCTAATATGATCCTCACTCTTCCTACAGCTTCAAATATCAGCTGTGCAACCGTGAGCTCACACATCTGACTCACCACTTCTAATCTATTTCCCTCAACTCAGCTTTGCTTTGGCAATGTTGCCACCCCCACATCTCTTGCTGACCGAACACCAAGCAAATTAAAGCCTGATCTTTCTCTTTGACTGTTTCTTCTTGCTCTCTTGATATTTTATAAAGAAGATGCTGCCATGTCCCTTTCCCCTCTCCTAAGTAGCCAGACAGCTCCGGTTGCTCTCTGTACTCTTTTGCACATTAGGCTATACCTAAATACAAATATTTCTTCTTCTGCAATGTTTCCAAGACTTAGGACAGGTCATGCTCTTGCCCACTTTTACCTTATCTTCTGCCTGACTTTATATCCCCCCTTTCTGGCCTCTCTGACACTGCAGCCAACCCAAAGCACAGCTTCCAGATCAACCTCATGCCCTGCATAATGATAGTATCATTAATGCTTACTTTTCCCTCCTCATCCTTGATTTCCCACTATAGTGTTATTTTCAACGTCTGCTTTCCACAGTGCCTTTATCAACTCGATCATCTGTTTCTGACATTTACTTTGCTGTTCTCCTCTCCATTCTGAGCACCAAGTATGAGTTGTTTGTCACTCTATCCTCTTCCTTTCTCTCATGCTGTCATGACATAAGTAAATTTTTTTTTTTTTGACCTGGCAGATCAGTGACTCTCCATTTGCCAGTAGAGCACTCTCTGTCACAGGAGCCATGCACAATGACACATATTACCCCATCATCCTTCAAATCTCCCTTCAAAACCTATTTCCCTTTAAGACAGAGACAGAAGTCATAAAACTGGAATAGCCAAAATACACAATGCCACTGGGCTTGCTGAGGCAACTACAGCCATGCATTTCTTCCTTGTGCTGCCAAAAAAAATCCACTCAGTAACAGAAAGGGAGATGATAAATGGTGTTACTGAGCAAGGCATGATACACAGAGACTGAGAAAGAAACCTCAAGGTTTTAAGTTCATTCTGAACTCATTGTCTCTTCATTGAACTGTACGATGTCTACATTGAACTATACAGTTGAACACACCACTACTACCTCCATTACCATCAGCCATTTTACACACCCATTTCTGGGAGAAACACGTGGGGCTGCTGGTTCCACTGGAATACATGACACATTTGCCAGTGACCCTATGCAAGCTAAGTATTGGCATCGGCTTACATGACACAATGTGTTGGTTGCTTATTGATTTCTATATGTTAGCTGTTTACTAACCGTATTAATGACATTTTCTGTTATCAGTTCTTCCATGTCTCTACACTTGTTATTGTAAACTGATACCAGATATCAATCTTAAACATTCAGGAACTGTCCCATTGTTAGGCTGTCTCCCTTTAATCTGGCTTAGAGAAAAATGAAGGGAATGCAGTTTACTTATTACACTAACAAGGGGTTTCCTCCCAGAGTCCCAGGAATGCTCAAGGCTCGTCATGTCTTCCTGTTACCACATCAGAAAGCTTCCTGATGAGTCAATTCCTAAGAGTAGCAAGTGGACCATGACTTTGAATTTGGTCCCTCATGTTGCTGATCAGTGCAACTCATGCTATTTTGTCATGGGTCTGACCTTGACCAGAAAGCAGGCTGGTAAATGCCTTTACAGAAAGTGTAAATAGTTGGAGAAGAATAGGAATAGAGTGCTTGTGCTACTAGCTCAAGTCAACCATACATTATTTCTGCTTTTCAGTTTCCATGCTAGTCCATGCCTCAAGCCAGGAGACTTTGAGAAAATGCAGGGACATTCTTCCCTGGCGGGGAGGTAGATAATGCTGCTAGTGTGAAAGAATGAAGTGGACTCTTATGAGCTCTCTGGCCTGTGTTTTCCACCCTCAGTGTTCTGTGATTCATCTAATTAAGGTACACAGCCCAGAAAACAAGAGGCAATTTGGAACTTCTACTCATTAGCTGGGTATGAATGGGATTTTTTTTTTCCTCTTGACTGTCTTCATTTTATCTGTGGCAGTTCCTCATGACTCAGACTCCAGAAGCGCTCATGATTGTGTGGGTTGCCTCTGGCAAAGGCAAGTAGCTTGAAAGTAAGTGTCTGTCTGTCTGACTTTTACTTCTCTCTGAAAACAAACACTGAAAAGCCTATTCCCTGTGCGGCTGACCCAGCTGCCGTGTCTCGCCGGCTTGTTGGGATACAAGATGATTAATCTCCTTCTACATAGTTCAGTACTTAAACCATATGTGAAGGGGGCACGAGGGCTTTCAGATAAAGCAGGGATAAAAAAAGACTTGTTTTATGCTTAATGAAGAAATAATTTCCTTAAGAACAAAAAGCTCCTCACAGCCAGTGCTTATAAATTGCTTAATTGGAAATATACATAACAGTCCTACGAGGATTATCTGAGTGCTTCTGGCTGGAATTAGAGTCAGGAAAGAAAAGTTATTTTAGAGATACTAATAAAACAGGAGGTTGTGAAGGCTTCTGGGATATATACAGACATTTTATTTTAGGCTTTGCATATAAAGCTGATTTTTAACCCATTTGTTATTGGTTTGCAAGCTCTGCTGATTAGCCTTGAGGCAGAGAGGAGTGAAAATAAAGGGACAGACCCTCAGATCAGAGGACGATAGCTCCAGAAAGATACACTGATTTTTGTTTGCTGAGACTTTAGGCTATCAGGCCTGCTACCACTGTCTAGGAGCTATTTGACATTTAATCAAATGTGCCAGAAACACAGCTAAAGACATCTTTGGCAGCACCTTTCTTTGCTCCTGATAGGTATCAACCCCCTCAGCAATCCTTCGATTTCGGCAGGAGATGATCACGCTCACAGG
>NW_009596507.1:28235-28856 GCF_000690535.1 Cariama cristata
CAGGTGCCCCCATGCAAAGGCCTTCCCCCACGTCCTGCCACAGCCACCCTCACCAGGCTCCTCTTCAGAAAGGGGAAAACGGTGGCTTTTGCAGCTCCACCATCTCCAACTCCTCTGTCTAATGAGCTTTTTTGCGCAGGAGTGGTGCACCAGCAGGTCTGCCTCAGATGCCTGGATTTTACACGCTTTGTTAAACACAAATACAGAGTCTCTCAGCCACCCACCACCAGCATCAGCCACCACAGCTTCTCCTGTCCCTCGGAAACAGCAAAGAAAAAAACTGTGTGACACGGCTGGCTGCGCTTCGGGGCTGAAACTCCTCTCTGCCCGGTGACTCCCCACAAGACCCGTGCAAAACAATTTGCTTCTGCTTATAGCTCTTTGTTTAGAGCCCAGCTCCAGGGTCAACTTCTAGGCTACCTGAAACCCTTCTGTCACTGGAATACACCCCAAATCTGTGGTGGCTGACAGTAAAGGCACCTGCAATACCTTCTTGTAACTGGTTTTCCTTATTTGGATTTAGTTTGGACACTGCATCCAAAAGCTGTGCCATCGTCATCAGCCGGGCACGGTGAGGGGCGGACGACGGCGGCGGGGTCGCCTCAGAGCCCCGGGTCACCG
>NW_009596508.1:0-29298 GCF_000690535.1 Cariama cristata
AAGGGAAGCGGCGGTTTTGTGGTAGAGCCCCATAATCAGCGTAATACAAGTACTGCGCTGTTTTCTGTACACAAGGAACCATAATCACTTGGTTGTATTTAATCGCTGACTAGTGCTAATGTGGTTTCGTTACTTCAAGAATTAATATGATGATTCCTTTGTTTAGATCAGCCTAGGTTCTTTGGGATCTGTGGAAATGAGGAGCACCATAAAGGGAGTCTGTTGCTTGGTCTGCAGACGACTTTGTTGTAGTTGCTGTTGTGTATTCATATAGTCATTTCATTCTGACAAATTCCTTGTGTAACTACTCCCTTTCTATTAATTTTTGTGGAATGCTTTTGTTAAGATGAAAACTATTTATCAGGTGATCACTTTGCAGTATACACTTTTCCCTTGCCACTATGACTTTTATTATCTTGCTTTTCTGTAGGTGGATTGGAATTCTTGCTCTTTACACAGTTCATAAGGGGCAATTTAACTGCCCTGGGGGAGGATTATTGCACAGCTACTTGCTCGTCCTCCTCATTCTCCTGACTTCTATAATATGTGCATTATCTGCTCTTGTATACATCAGTATGCAAGGTAAATAGTTAATAATAGTATTTTATATTTATGTAGTAGGATTGTAGTAGATATGGTTTTTTAATCTGGAGTTGACATTAAAAAAATGTGAAAAAATTCAAGCGCTTTAATTGTAGTCAAACTTGAGAAACTGGCAGCATTAATATATTTGCTTTAATAGTATTACTTCTGTTCATCAGGAATCTAAAGTAGTAAATGGACACAATAGCTTAGTGGAGCTAATGGTGATGTGTTCATTGCCATCAGAGCATCTTGAAAACTTCTTCTGCGTTCACCATTAATACGTAACGTCAAATGGAACACCACTCAACCTCTCTGACAGGACTTTAGGGGAATTTAACCAAAATCGATTTCTCCTCTGAAGTATCATGTTAGCTTTGCCTTGCGTAGGCAGATTTAGTCACGTCTTGTGCAAGTTCATTAGCTGCAGTGGGTTGCTTGGGGAAAAAACACACATAGGAAAGTGATCCATATTAATGTCATAGTAAAACTAATGCAGTAAGTACTGTTAAATAGAACAGGACTTACAGCTTGAAGTGAATGGCTAAACAGAAGTAAGGACCCCAGTGCAACTTCTAGTCATTTGCAGAGATGTTTCATTTTGGGTTAAAAATGCTAGGAGAGCTTTTTTCCTGGTGAGGCACCTCATTATCAAAGTAATGCTAGGAAGATTAATTTGAAATACCTGTGTGGTCTCTGGAGTAATAGATGAGACCCCACAGTTTCTAATATATTGGGTTTTGTAACACACTAAATAAAAGTATTGAAATTATTTAAGTGGAAAGAGCCATGAAGAGTCCATGAAGAGAAACTATGACAGAGCAGAGATGTGGATAATAATCCTGGCCTTGAATCTAACCACCAGTTTTCCTAGGTTCCAGAGGAGGGACAGGAAGATTAACCAAGTTGTGCTATTTATATTTATATCAATGTTGAGGAGGTGAGAGCTGTAACTGTACATAGCAGGGAGAAAAGAGCCTTGTTTGATATAAAAGTACAGCTACAAGGCCATTATAACTAAGAAATGGAAGAATTCTGAGGCTGAATTTCCAAGAAAAATAATGGTGAGATGTCTTGGACTGTGGTTATAACATGTGGGTTTGGGAGCAGTGGTTCTTGTACCACCCCTTGCACTGTACTGATGTGGGTGTTAGTGATGCCAGGGGTGAACCTAACTGGAGAACTAATACACGGGGTTGTGGTGCTGGGAAAGGAAAGAAGTTGTTTTCAGGAACCATGGTTCCATCTGATTGTGTCTGTGTAAGCAACCATGCTGCTGCAGTACAGGCTACAAGCTGGGAATGGAAATAAGTGACCACTGGATCAAGAGCGTTTTAAAGAGCTTTGTCACTGGACGTGAACCGCAGCTTTACAGTTGGAAAATAGTTTCCAAAGGTGTTTTTGTTCTGCAGTGTTTTAAGCCTTTGCAAATTCTCCTGCCTGCCCATGAGCACGTGCACCCCACCATCTCATTACCTGCAATCAACAAACTGATTTAAGGAGCTGAGCTGGCCAAAAATTACTCCCTTTTTTATTGCCTAAGAGTGCTAAAAGGAAGAAGTTATTAGTTAGCTAACAATACAGAAAATAGTCTAAGAAGTATTTGTCCTGGTAGTGGTCCTACTTTTGTTCTCATGAATAAAAATGTGAACGAATTTATTTAGTGACTCAGTAAACAGAACTTCATTGTAGCCCAGCAAAGTAGCATCTAAAAGTAAAATGTTCAGCCAACTAAAAGCTAAATAGAATAATAATAAAAGCAGGCACCAGAAGTCGCAAGGTACTGAAGGTGAGCCAACGCTCCAGTGTGCTGCTTTGGCTTATGCTGGGCACAGCACTACTGCCTCAAGTTCACTGCAGAACTGTCTCTGAATGGAGAGTTATTTTGGATGTTAGTAGAGTGGATGCTAAGAATCGCAGCTATAAACCCATTGTTGTTTTTCTTTTCTCAGCTTCAGTGATAGCTTTCCATTAGTATGAAAATACTGTATAGTTTCAGTTCGGTTTCTTACTTTCTGTAAACTCAGAAAATTCATATATCCAGGTAGGATTCTATGTACTTAAGATGCATTCATAAACAGTTGTTGTTTTAAATTCTCCCTGTAATTTCAGGAACAATTTCTAATCCAGGCCCAAGAAAATCACTTCCCAAGCTTCTTTATACTCGCCTATTTCTCTATTTGCCTGAATTCATCTGGGCTGTTGTAGGAGCTGTATGGGTGTCAGACAGCAGTGTGCACTGCGAGAAGACTGTGATAAATGTCATCACTGGGACAGTTATTGCAAGGTAAAGGTGCCTCCTCCCAAATCTAAGCTTGATAGTGTATGTAAAGTGGAAAATACTGCTTACATGTTTCTTGTATATGTTTGTTGAAGGATTTTCTGGCAGTTGGAGACGTTGATATTTCTTATAAATTATTGTGGTTTCTCATCAAAGGGTTTTCATTGTGAAAGGAGAAGAATTTTTAAATCCAGACAGCTAGAATGAGTTGGTGTCCTTCCCTAAACAAGCTTGAGCTACTTGCTTTGAGAGACCATGTGCTAGAGTGAAGGAAAGGAGGATGAAGATCAGAAGGGGTAAGAGGGATAGATAGGAATGTAGAAAACTGGATAAATGTGAAGAGGGTAGTAACTAGATCACTTAACTGGTAGTGAAAAATGGAACCTTCACGCCTCGAGGCTGCTATTTCCAAAGCACAGGGCTGTGATTTTGAGTTTAATGCCTTGTGTGAAATGAGCTGACAGCCTTGTTCTTAAGCCTAGTAGATGGAGAGCCCAATAACAATACATGCACCCTGGACACTAACAGATGGCGTTCATGCAGTATTTCATACCTAACTTTGTTTTCTGTTTGTCAAGACCTATAGTTGTGTTTTCTTGCATATTTGTCGGAAGTATCTGGTTTCATGGTCTTTTTATCCCACTTCCTTCTGTTTTGCAGCTGGGTTATCATCATCTTTACCATCGTTGGAGTTGTCATCGTCTTTGATCCACTTGGGGGGAAAAAGACGTTTTACCTCACCAATAGTGTAAATCGGAACCTGGAAAGCAGTCAGTCAGGACAGTTGCTATATAATGTGAAGAGCACGGCCACCAGAGTCTGGGAAAAACGAATCAGGTTACTGTGTTGTTGTATTGTGCAAGATGATGACCATCGAGTGGCTTTTACGAGTATCGCAGAGCTTTTCCGCGCCTACTTTTCAGTAAGATGGAAAGCTTTTTTTTATGTTCTGACTAACTGAATTTGCAGACATTGCAACACGTGTACCTTTGTTCAGCCAGAGGTCCCTGCCACCCTGTGCCTTGAAATCAGGTTTTGAACATGCCAATTTCAAAATTAAAGGTGATTCATACAAGATACACAACACTGATTTCCCCCCCCCCCCCCCTCCCCTTTAATACAGGTTTCTCTCCCTTCACAAGCATGAAGGGCTGTGAGAAAACAGTATTCTTTTTCCTTAGGTATCTAGTCAGGAGAACAAGAGTGAGTTTCTTTTCTTTAATATGTGAAGATCCAAGCATTCTTCCTACTGACAATGAGTAAGGAGTCATACCCATAGCAGAGAATCAGACTACTTTCTGACTATTAGAAACATGAGCCCTGCAGTATGCTAAGGCAGTCTTCCCATTCTGAGCCACTTCTGAGCACATGCTAGACTAGAGCGTGCACATGCAGGAAGTTGCTTTTTGAAAACAGAGAGGGTCTGCCAAATGGGAGTCTGCATTGTGTTGATTTTGCTCAAATTTATGTCACCTCCTGCTTGGGTAGTCATAGTTCAACATTGATTTTGAAATCTCTTTGTGATTTCAAGACTTGTAGTTCTTGTTTATTAAGCAGTACTTGGGCATGCTGATTTCTAGCTACAGCCTAGTCAGTGGTTTATAGGGTAAATGGTGTAAGTCATATGGAATGATGGCTACCCCAGATAGTTGAATAAAAACACTTCAACCTTCTGTGTAAAATCCTTCTTAGTTCTTCTTGGTATAGGGGACTTTTTGCATAAAGCTTTTCACATAGTGGTGTAGAACAGCGATCAGTAATGTCTGGATCGTTATTTGCTATATGACTGAGCGGGTCCTCTGTTGGGTACTTTGTTAAGTGATGAAATTCGTGTATAGAATTGTCATTGGTCTTATTGAAGAAAACATTCAATATGTACAGAAGGAGTGGGAGGTTAGATGCTGCTGTGACCTGTTTCTCCAATGCACATTGTCTCCAAGTGAAATGTATTTATATAAACTGAAAAAATATAATTCTGTGTGCGTTTTCTTATGAGATAGTTTTGCCATGTTGAAGTGTGGGATGGTTTTAAGCACTCTTTCATTTCTTTGTACAGGACACTGATCTGGTGCCAAGTGACATAGCAGCTGGTTTGACTCTGCTTCATCAAGAGCAAGATAAAATGGAAAGTTACTCAGAAGAGCCTGAAGAAGTCCTGTGTCATTCTCCATCATCTCTTGTGGTAAGATAGGGTTGTTGAAGCCACTGGTGCAGTTACTCTAGGAGGTAGTGCCAGATCAAATTGAAATGCAGTTCTTTGTGCAAGGGGTTTTTGGGTTTGTTTTTTTTAACAAAATGAAACACTACTTTAGAAATTTGCAACAATTTAAATTATTCATAAATGCAGTGGAAACACCTTGATGAGTTTGCAGTCAAAACATTTGTCTGCTTTTATGTAAGTAGAACTGACATATGAATGGGGAATTAAGTGCAGAAAGGAACCGTTTAGGACATTTAATCGTTGTTGAAGAGCAGGGAGAGCAAGGGAACGGAGAGAAAATTAGTATTTAGTACTATTTGTGTAGAACTAAAAAGCTAGTCTTCTAGTATTGTGGTCTGTTAAGTTGTATCAGCTGCAAATATCCAGACAAGGTAAGAAGCAAAAATGGCATCTTTTAAAGGCTTGCAGATGATGGGTTAGAGTTTGCTAATTGATTTTTGCTAGCCTTCTATGGTAAAATGCCTTTGTAAATTATTTTACCTTCTTTTGGTCTGTGTTTCATAGAAGTATATAATTCTACTTCAACCAATGCATTTCTATCACCTCCTTCTTGAATCCAGCCAATATGACGGGGTCATACTTTAGAAGTCCTCATCAGAGAGATCTGGTGCGGACTCTTTAGCCATTCCTTTGACATCCTTAAGTACATATTTGGAGTGAATGTTGTTTCCAGTACGGAGCTTATCAGTGTATAAGTATTGGAAGAAACTGATTGAATGAGAGCTCTTCAAGATTCTTGAACTGTGTAGCTGTGTAAATAAACACAGGCTTTTTCCTGGTATATGAGTGGCTATTTTAGTTCCTCTCAGACCTTGAGGTTTTCCTTTTAAATACTGCATATTTCACCACAGCTTGATTTTCACTAGTCTGTGTTCAGGTTTTATTCTAGAGCAATCTAACACATCTTTGTTCCTCTCTCTCCTTCCTTTTCTTTCCCTGTATTCTTTCAGAGAGATGAATTGGATATTGAACTGGAGAACGCTGCTCACTATATGCTGTTTGCTGCAGCTGCTTATGGCTGGCCCTACTACATATACACCAACCCATTTACTGCACTCTGTAAGCTCACTGGTGACTGGTAGGTTTGATTAAGAGTTTAAAACCACATAGCTTCCTTTTATTTAACTAGCATTAGCAGAAAGAAAATAGTTTCAATAGCAATATTTTTGTTGCATTAAATTATATCACTCTTGGGAGTACATGAGCTTGACTGGTAGAGTTCTCTTTCACAAATTCAGTAGAAACAAAATTCCAACGTCTTTCCACCCTCAGAAACAGGGTAGCTTTATTTTATTAAGTAAAGTTTGTGATTGAGATAAATAAAAATCTAGCAAAATGACAAAGGAAGAACTGGAATTAAACCAGACTTTTTAAAATGAGGCTTTTTATAGCTGCCTTTTGGGCACATAGGTATGTATAGAAATAAAAATGTATCAACAGTTTTCCTTGTCTTAAAGGAATTAGCAAAAGTTACCTGTCTATCCAGCCTCCCATTTTGTTCCCTTTGCCTCTTTTACTCAAAAAAAATGTTTACAGTCAGTATTGAAGTATGCGTAATGCTGTGTAAGATTACTGTGTATTTAAGTGACCACTGACATTTATGACTGTAACCATTATTTTCCTAATTAGTAAAATGAAATATAAATATAACCTACTGAAATATGAATGACTTGGAAAAAAAATTATCACATAATACAGTGGATGAAACATGAGATAAGCCTGCTGTACAGAATTTGTTTTGAATTTCCTTTTTGCTTGTTTCTGTTTTCTGTCATTGGCCTGTAGCCTTAAGAATTCTTGTCTTATTACATTGTTTGCTCTGCTGATAGTTCTGTAGCAATGGTTTATTTGCCAGTCCTTGAACTGAAAACATGTGGCCTGCTGCTCAGGCAAAATCAGGTTTGTGGGCAGAGGTAATGTCCTGTATCAGACTACTGGTACTATTGAAAAGAAAAAAAAAGAGCTTGTGATTCCTGGCAGAAATCCTTCTGCAAGTGTAAGAGAGTTTGATCCCTTGAAAGGAAACCTAAAAAAATGGAACATGAAAGTTTTTCTCTTCTGTGTTTGTTAGTTGCGGAAATAGACCAACAGATTCTGATATAACTGGCAGTGATCGTCATAACTTTCACTTTGGATCCATCCTAAAAATAACAGGACTGCAGTACAGAGACTTCATTCATATCAGTTTTCATAACAAGGTAAACAATCTGGACAGGCATTCAGCAAAAAACCCTAGTGATTAATTCAGTGAAAGCAAGGGGAGAAGTTTCTAGTTTGCCTTCAGCATTTATAAAGTGGTAGATACAAAGCCAAATGAAAACAGGCCCTGAAACTTTCAGTTCTGATGTTTTTTTTTTTCCCAACCTAAAGGAGCAGCCCCAGAATCATTGACATAAATTTGTCTCAGTATTGAAAAAAAAGCACTTATCAAGTTATTATAAGAACATAATTCAGCTTCTTTCCATAACACAATAGAGAGCTCAGTAAGAGGGCTTTCAGAAGGTGAGAACAAATGCTTACTCTTATAAAAGATTACTGTCTTTACTGATTACATTTTTCCCCTCCAGATCTATGAGATTCCATTTTTTGTTGCTCTGGATCACAAAAAGGAAGCTATTGTGGTTGCAGTGCGAGGAACCTTGTCTTTTGAGGTATCACCCATCTGATACAAATAATTAGTTTTATAGAAATGGGTCAACTCCCAGGATCTAGAGTAAATTGTGTTACGCTGGCACATGTGAAAATAACTCACTCACAGGTAGGAGTCTTCCAGGCTTCAGTTGTAAGCCCTCCTGTCCTTGGATGGGTAATATTCCCTGTGCCACTGGAAGAGAGGGTGGAGGGTGGGCAGTGGTGATTTCTTTTCACTGTGAGTGGAGGTGCATTCGTTACGTGTGTGTTTGCAGCTTGGAAATAGTTGCTGAAACCAGAATTGTGATTACTCTATATTGGTGGTTTATGTTTTGTTGCTTACACACTTGGAAGTCAGTTTGTTGATGTCCCTGTGACAGTGTTGAGTAGCAGAGCACGAGGCATGAAGCCCTGCAGAGAGATCTGACAAAAGCTGTTTCGTTTACAGGACATTCTCACTGATCTGTCAGCAGATTGTGAAGATTTGACACTGGCGGATGTTATAGAGAATGGCTTTGTGCATAAGGTGTGTGCAGCCTGTAGCTGTTTATAAATCATCTTGGTAGTGAGAAAACTACAAATACCTGGGATCCTTTAGTTAAACAGAAGAGTATTCTCCTTGTGAGATGGGTTGCACAAATTATTTCAGTGGCTTGGTGGTTGCATCAAATACTGCCTCTGGAACTGCAAGGTAGAATTTGTAATCCTCTTGTCAGACTTTATGTCCTTATTAAATATTCCAAAAATTTTTTAACCATAAAATACCAGACCACTTGGTTATAACTAGACCTCTGTCAGGAGCATGTTAAAAGAGAAGACCAGCTTTGCAATAAGAAAGTTGTTCTGTGATGGTGTTGTATTTAAAGTATATGTCTATCATGCTCCAGATTAGGTATACCCTTCTCTTCTAACTTTAAATGCTGTCTTGTAGGGAATAACTCAAGCTGCAAATTACATCTATCGAAAGCTAATAAATGATGGAATTTTAAACCAGGCTTTCACAATTGCTCCAGTAAGTTACCTTCCAAATAATTTGGTTTGCCAGAAAAATTACAGAAAGCTTTTTCTGTGTCTGTCTGTGATTCAGTCTTCTCTTTCTGTCTGTAGGAATATAAACTTGTGATAGTTGGTCATAGTTTGGGTGGTGGAACAGCTTCTGTATTGGCAATCATGCTCAGGAACTCTTTCCCAACGTTAAGATGTTACGCCTTTTCGCCTCCGGGAGGACTGTTAAGGTAGGAGACTTCTGTTATTTGGTTCTGTGTCTAAGATGTAAAAATCTTCAAGGCAGCTGACAAATATGTGATATGGTAACTCTGGGCTTGACTGTGTTGAGTTTGTTTATATGTTCTCCACTAGAATTAGATTTGCTGTATCTTGAGTTACAGCTGAGTTCTTGGGGGAATATTACAGAATGAAATAGATCTCGTGAATTCTGTCAGATAGTATGATTAGAGTTTAAAATAAATGTTTCAGAAATAAAATGCTCACCTGACTAGTCTGCCTTGACCTGTTTGACATCTACGCATACTGTTATAATCAGTGTTGGAGTTACTCTGTCATGTGTAGCAAGTAGGTCTGAAAGCCTACTGAAGAACTGACTGCAAATGCTGTTGCTGTTGCCACATATTTGTATTTTTATTGAATGATAATGATCATCATAAAACTAAAGTGTGTGTATCTCTTTAGTGTATCTAACGTGCCCCTTTTTTTTTTTTTAAAGCAAATCCCTTGCAGATTACACTAAGCACTTCATTGTTTCAGTCATTGTTGGAAAGGACCTTGTTGCAAGGTGAGATGGAAATATTTTTAAATTGTTGTTTCAGGGATGCATTAGATAGCGGAGAATAGGAGGCTTTTCTTTACTCTGTTCTATGTGTGTTTAAACAGGTTAAGTATGCCCAACATGGAGGATTTAAAGAGGAGAATAGTGAGAATTGTGGCAAACTGCAACAGACCCAAGGTAACTAAATGCAGTTCCTGGTTAAAAGTCAGTGGAATTGTTACCTGGGTTAAGCCCCAGCTTTAATGAAGTGACAGCCGGTGTGTGTATTTTAATCTCAGTGATGAAAGTTACAATTGTGTGTTGGAACAAAGGTGTTTGGTTTTAATTCAGCGACATTTGTGTTAGTCTCTTACCCTATAAAGCTGTCTTGTTGGAAATGAAGGTTCAACAAGACCTGGAGGATGTCCATGCACAACATCCAAGACTGAAATTATCTGTTTGCTAGTTTTGCTGATAAAGGAAACTAATAAAAATGGGAACAAAACCCCCGAAACAGCTAAAATTATGAAAAATCAGTAAGATCACTTACTTTAATAACCATTTAGTATCAGTAAGTAAACAAATTAGTGGTTTTACTTCGATTCTACCTTCAGATTACATTTGGAAAGCAAATACTTCTCTGTTATGGTGTTAATTGCCAACCTCTTTGTTTTACTGTTAGTAAGAAACACAGTTCTGAAAGTGCTGGCACACTGTGGTGTCAGGCTGGATGATACTGGAGGTATAAAGGAGTGGCTTAAAGGTTGAAAACTGCTGTTTCTGAACATCTAAAGTCAAATCTGCTGTACCCATGAGATTTCCGTGCAGTCCCAGGCTTGAGGAGTCATGTAGAGGGCCTGGGTGATGTTGTAAATACAGAATAAGGTAATGGACAGTTAGAAGTTACAGGTACAAGAAAACAAATCGGCAGAGCAGAATCCACACAGAGTAATTCAACTGGTAGAGATTGTTGTGTTTTCTGCAGGGTTACTAGTGGCTTGGGTTAAATATCGGTGAAACAGAAATTACTGTGGGGAAGATTCGGTAAGGAGATTTTATCAAACGAAAGGTTTGGGGAGCACGTGCATACAGTCATTTTTAATCTTTTCATTGATGTGCGTGCAAGCACACAACTAGAATAAGCTACTTGAAGAGATGCCAAACCTCAATTTGATTGTTTTTCGTTCTGAATTCAGTACCAGATTTTGCTGCGTGGGTGTTGGTACGAAGTATTTGGAGGAGATCCAGATAACTTCCCAACTGAGCTGGATAGTAGAAACCAAAATGCCCTCACCCAGCCACTTCTAGCTGAGGAGAGTTTAATGGTTCATCGGTCACCTTCATACAATACCCTTGAGGATGAATCACACTTAAATTCACCCCCTCAGTACCCTCGTCTGTATCTTCCTGGAAAGATTATCCATATTGTAGAAGAATCCACCTCTAAGAGGTAAGTAGAATAATGAATATCGCTGTCTTGTTTTCCTAAAAATCTACTTAAAGCTGCTTCTCGCTTTCAAAGTACGTTTCCAGCTCTGCGTCTCATCTGCATCACCGTTACCCATTTTTGGTTATTACGCATTAGCCAGCCTTTCAGGTTTTTTTCTGTGCCTCCCTGCTTCTGTCTGTTTCACTTCGAGCCCTGGAAACTGTTTCTCTTTAGGCCTGCGTGCCTTATTCTGCCCATATATTGCATGTGCTTGAGTGCTGATTTTAAACGGTGAGACTGGCAAGATCAGCTTATCATGCTGCACTTCCTACCCGAGACTGCAGATCTTGCAGTCTTGTGTCCTGGTAGCAGTGACGTGATAACAAAACACCTAGTTATTGAGTTGTCGTGTGAATATTGGTGTGATGAAAGAGGTGAAATATTGCCTGCGATACCGGCCTAGCTGGACTGGAGAGGTGCAGTTGCCCCAGTAACCAGTGTGCCCATGTAACCAGCATGGCCATGCAGCCTCCAGTTCCCTGTCCTTTGCTCCTTTTTTGTGGATGCAGGAAGGTGAGACAAAGACGGCAGAAAGCTGAAAGTGCTGGAAGGATGAGGATTCTGGTTTTATTGGGGCAGTGTTGTGTTTAGGGGTGGGGTGGGTTTGTGTGTTGTTGATGTTACGGTTTTTTTAGACAAAAACCCCCTGAAACAGCCCACAAGCTAGCCAGTACTTGATAGCATCTCGTCTCATTCTGAAACAGAAATAAAACATCTGTAACTTGCACAATACCATCTTAGAGAAGAAAATAAAAAAGTCTGTACCTTACAGAAGAGGAAGGAAAGGAGCTCGAGAAGAAATTCACTTTTTTTCCTCTAGTTCAGTAGATCAGTATTTTATTTAAGCTTCACATCTTTAATGTTTCACAATTTTAATACTGGTTTTACAAGTTAGGCACCTGTGACCTGGCAGGTTTTCTCAATGGCTGCTCTTGTACTTTGAGTTAATTTCTTTTCTTTCATTTACTCCACAGCATAGCAGTTACTCATGTGCTAGGCTAATTAAGAAAAAAACATAAGAGCACCCATCATATACTGTTCTGTAAAATCAAATCCTACATACATCATACGTTTAGTGTGACATCTAGTGTTAGTCTGTTACTGATACCACTGTGACTTAGTCCCAACTTTGACATTAACTGTGTGAACGTGCAGTGCTTAACCCCTCATCCCCCTTTGCTCAGGCTGTAGTCTGTGCTGCTTTGGGCAGGGTTGGTTGATAGCTTCTGTCACGGTTAAGGCACAGTGTCATACGGTGTAGTTCTGCCTTCGGGGACACTCACTGGCAGCGTGTCCAGCTGTTCTGTCGCTCCTTGGGAGCCTGCCTTCCTGCTGGGAGAAGGTTCCAGTTCCTCCCTGAGCAAGGGCAGGAGTCTCCAGGGTGTTCCAGGTGTGGCATCGAGCACCACTTCTGACAGTCTGAGCTGTTGCATTTGTGATGAGGTTTTTTGGTTGTGTATGTTGGTGGTGTGTGGGTTTTGGTGTTGTTTTTTTTTCCCCCTTCTTTTTAGGTTGTGCTCTTCCAATATTGAATACATGGCAAGATGGTCAAATGAAACAGCCTTCAGCAGCATTTTAATAAGTCCCAAGATGATAACAGACCACATGCCAGATGTCGTGCTCAAAGCTCTGAACAGTTTGTCTCGGGAACACGGATTGTGTCTGTCTTGTCGAACACGAGAATGTAATACCACTGAAGAATAACCGTAGCTCAAAGATGAGGGCTGTCAGGGGTTTTTTATTGCAGGTTTGAAGTATTCAGGACACATTCCACTTCCATACCGAAGTGGATTTCAGTACTTTTCTCACATTGCATAAAAGAAACAAGGGTCTTAATGCCTTTGCCTCTGCAGTGACCTTGAGTAGAACGATGCTGGTTAAAGCACGGTGTCCGTATTTATGCTGAAGGTTGAGCTTTTACAAGACAGAAGAGTCTGGCAGGTTCTAGCTAAGCCTGTGTATGCTGGCGCACAAGAGCCAAGGCATCAACTGAATACTTGACCAAAGTGAGCGTGTGCGTGAGGCCAGCTTGGCATACGCATTGGAGTAGAGCCCTGTCAGCCCTTACGAAAGAAAGAAAACCAAAGCCACTTCATGCCGTTGTCTTCGCACCCTGTGACCGACTGTTGCAATGGCTGGAGCACATTGTGTGAAAGGCGGGTGATGAAGGCAACACAGCTGTGCGTGCGTGAGGTGGGTAAGTGAACGTGTCTGCGTCAGGCAGGAGCGTGCGGGCAGGCTGCCCGTGCCCCTTTGTCACCAGGCAGTTCTGACTGATTGCACTATTTTTCTTACAGATTGTGGTAGTATCCCGGGGGCAGGGGGAGCGGTGTGGTTAAATGCTGCTTGGATATCCATGTGCAATATTCTTTAATCTACCTGTCTTTTGTAGTCGTTGAGCCACATGACTACTTTTATTGCTTTTAAACGAAACTAATACTGTAACTAATGAGAAGGAGGAGAAAAAAAGAAAAATTTGTTCATGCCCTGGAATCATTTTAGGCACTAGCTCAGAGCCCGGAGCTAATCCTGCCAAAAATGTGTAACCAGTTGTACTGATTTTAAAAAAGGTGGATTCCTTGTTTCTAGTATGCAACTATTTTAACTTTTTAAGGCTCAGCAGCATTTCTTATTAAAAAAAAAATGGACAGAAATAAGTAAAAGTACTATGATGTGGTTGAGAATAATTGTGTGGATGTTCTTGCCGTGATACTTAATATGGAGCTAAAATAAAATGCACTCTAAAAACCCGTCTTACTATGTTCAGGTATGCTGGGTGAGCTAGATAGAACCTACTACTTTATAGCTCTTCAACCAGCCGGATGCCATGCAGCAAGGTAAGTCAATACCAATAGCAAGGGCCTAGCACATCCTTCCTCCTCGAGCAGGCAGCAGTGGTGGTGCTGCTGCTTTCAGGGTACCCCAGGGTCCCCCCCACCTTCTGTGGGGTAAGACCAGGCCCTGGGGAGAGGGCAGCAGGCTGAGGTGCTACTGCCCTGGAGGCAGGGGAGGTAACAAGCACAGAGCTCGGCTCTGCACTTAGAAGGCTACAATCTGAGGCGTGTAAGCACAAAGTACTGCACCACAGCCCTCATTTTATAAACCATTTAAGTACCAGTTTTAGAGGAAAAGCACTTTTGTTTGCATACGACAGAGTGAAATTGGTATTTTTTTTTTTCCGCCCTGGTTGTCAGCAGGTTTAAAACATTGCATGAGCAGCATCAGGAGCTGGTAACAACTCAAACGATCATGCAAGGCCTCTGAAGAAATGTACCGTATTTAATTCTGGTTCTTAACATAAGCCTGTGGTTGCCACACACACCCCAGAGGAGACAAGTACACCACGCTGCTGTTGGCACGGGAAGAACACTTACTCATAGTGGTACAAGAATGAGAACGCTTGCTCAGAAACTCAAACATTGCCACGCATGTGATTCAAGGATTTATTAAGTCATACATGCAAAACATACTGCTAATTGCATTAGCAAAAGATCAATGTAAAAACTTCACAATTTTGCAACTTTTTTTTTTAAATTTTGCTTTAGTGGTTGAAAGGGTGTAGTTCAACATCATATTCCTGCCAGTTTAGAAGTACAGAACATTAGCACTAATTACAGAACCTCACAGACCCAAGTTACCATGACTCAATCTATGCTGCACATGTACATGGAGTGACATAAAGAACACTTGTCTGCATTAGTAACGTTACAGTGGTGGGGAGATCTCGCAAATAGTGATACTTGAGAAGGTTCAGAGTTTATAGAGGTTTAAAATATAAAAATTACTAAAAAGTGTAAAGCTGCTTCACATGATTTTTACACCTAGTTAATAGACTAAAAGCTCCTCAGAAAGCATATAACTTACTGGGTCAGAAACAACAGGAAAATAAGGAGGATATGCTTGAACAGTCTACTCTACAAAAAAAAAAAAGCAAACTTCTATCATCAGAAAGGTTTTAAAATACAAGTTATATTGCTCAGTAAGAAGAGAGTCTACAAGAAAAGCATTTACTACACAACAGTTGTGGGAATGCCTGGTTCAGAGTTGTACCTAAATGAATGCCCTACTTGAAATTCCAAGGGATTTACCCATGAACACCAACCTCTCTTCCACTACTGCACCTCTGGGAAAATGGCCGCTGATTTTAACCTGCACGGAAAGTCAATTCAGTTTCAACTACCCTGGCAGTGTAGTGTAAGTCATCTGTACAGTGTCAAAATACTGTCTGGCACTAGCACTTGATCCAAGCCCCTACACAATTTATCCCTCACAATACAATGCTGTCTGAAGGACTAGGTACACTTGAGTAAGAATAGTTACTTATTTTGTAAATCACAGCAGCAAGAACTAGATTGCAACCAAGCCCTTACCAATAAAGCATTTTACACTGTGACTCAAGGGTGTCAGTCATTGTCAGAGACAACGTTATGCAATGACTGTGGGTTGAGAAAACTAATAATAAAACACATTAGAGTGCAGTGTTTTGCTAATTGGGATTGTTACTGTGAAAAACTAGAAAGTGTTTTTGCATTTCCTACCAGAAATTAGAGTCATCTTCAAGAAAAATCTTTAAAAAACAGTTTAGTGCTTAGTGTTCATAGCACAACAATGCAACTTAGTTCAGCAGATAGTTTGGCAACACTTAATTGAGCAAGAACAGGATTTTAAAAATAAGGCTTTACATAGGTTTGTCTTTTCAGGAGTTTGCTTTTAGAAGAATGCAAGGTAACTTCCACACTTTAAACAAATGAAACCGTGAAATTGTTGATTGGTTCAAGAATTTATGGAAGAGAACTAATTTATAACAGAAAAACTTGGCATTGAATGTGAATGCTCCATTGTTCTGAGCAAAGCACAGGGTTTGGAGTGGGGTGGGGGAGGGTAACGTTTACAGCAGCAGACATTTTCTCTTCCTCTTCTTTACAGGAGGGGGGCACAGAACTGCTCGGATAGCTTCATCAAACACTGTCTTGAGGCCTCGCTGTGTAAGTGCTGAGCATTCTAGGTACTTCACTGCACCTGTGGAAAGCACAAAGGCAATTACAAAGCAGTTTTCTACACTTCCCAGCAGCACTGCTCCTAGCTAACTCCACAACAAAACCCAGACATTTATTTTAATTAAGGTACAGCATCTTCCACAAACAAAATCTAAATTAAGTCAACAATAACCCCGTTGCCGTCATACCAATCTCTTTTGCCATGGCAAGGCCCTGTGGGTAGGTGATAGGAGTCAGCTTCTTCTCCTTCAGTTTTTCAATAGTGTCCTTATCATCCCGGAGATCAAGTTTGGTACCCACTAAAATGATGGGGGTGTTGGGGCAATGGTGTCGCACCTCAGGATACCACTGCAAAACAAGAGTGTAGGTTGTGCATGGGGGCAGATTTCCATGAAGGCTCTCGAACGTTGCGACTGAAAGGCTCACACTCCTGTGTGACACCTTCAAGAGTCAGTCAAAGAGTAAAGTGGAGAACATAAGACCCCATTAAGGCAGTATTGGAAAAGAGCAACAATGGCAAAAAGTTTTTAATAAAGCCAACAGGTATTTCCATAGACTTTAAAAATTTAGCCTATTAAGGGCTGTATTTTCTCCACACACCAGAAAAAACCCTGATCTGCACTTCTCTCAGCCACGGAGACCACCTCTCATTTATGAAGTCTCCGCAACACCATACAAGCTGACTTGTCCAAGGACCCAAAAGACCGCAACAGTAGTGGAGCATCTGCCAGAATGCTAGCTGATGCAAGAAACAAGTGATATCAACCTAATTTTTACATGCGTTTGTTTTTTAATATTTTTCTTTAAACTGCATTAAGATGAAAGTGCCTGTTTGTGATCTTAGCACCTTGTTGGCTGAAAACTCTTGAACTACTGTTATGCTATCAATGCATCAAGGAACGATTCAAGCTTAAGAGTGTTTCACATGCCCTGAACTTCCATGACTTAGAAGTTAGGCAAATAGATTTCTGCCTTTTCAAACTACATTTCACATTGCCTGACAAAAAAAAAAAAAAAAAACACCTAATATTTTCCAGACAGTGCTGTAAAATGAACACTATGTTGAACCCTTAGAAATAAAGTGATACCAGCTTGTATTTACCTTAGCACGGACATTTTCAAAGGATGCGGGACTCACAAGGGAAAAGCAGATTAAGAAGACATCCTACAAAACAAGTTGATAGAGGTTAGCCCAGCAGAGCAACCATTACAAAAAAAATCTCATGACCCTGAAAAGGCCAGTATCACCAGCATCTGTATCACACTGTCGCCTATATCACATTTGCAAAAGGCAAGGTCTACAATACAGTCGCACATGACAATTAAAGGTAGCTTTCCCAGCAGGAAATCCATTCTCAGGCAGCTACAAGCAGACAAAAAGGGTGGGGGGAACCAACAACAAATAGCTTGTAATCAAGTTTATAATCAGCTAGTGCAAGTAGCCAGCAACTAAAACACCAATACTATTGAACTGCAAGCTTCCCAAAAAACCCCCCCCCCCCCCCAAGTGTCATTTCTTCTCCCTCACTGACATTCAGAAAACAAAACAAAATGAAAAAAAACACGCCACAACAAACCACCAAACCAAAACACTCCCTATCTTTGACAACACAGGAAGCAATGAAGAGTTGTTAGACTGGCTTCTAAACTGGGGTTGTTAGACTGGCTTCTAAACTGGGGTTGGATGCTCTTTGCAGAACTCTAAGTGATTTAAGCCTGGAAAGACATGCAACTCATCAGCATGGGATGTTGCAAAGTGTTACTGTTGGCACGGATTTTTAAAAATATGAGTACACTCTTAATATACTACTCTCAAGTAGTTTTAAATTGCAAAGGCAAAGTATACAGTATGGAATACAAAAGAATCTTACAACGATAGTTTCTACATTTATTACTTCCATGCCCGAATCAGAAGAACCTTGTAGAACTGTCACTTCTACTGAATGGCAGTATAAAAAGATTTCAGAATTTCTCTATAACCAAATTAGGATCAAGAAAGGTATTAAAAACCTCGAAGCTCCCTCCTTCCCTTTCTAAATAAAGAGGAAGCAGAGAGAACAGTGGGTGTTGCACATCTCGCTTTTCAATTGAAGGCAAAAGAAAGACTAAGTAAGACCAGGTAAAAACATTTTAGAGCACGTGTTTACACTAACTGCTGTACAGTATACACTTCAAAAAACAATGAGCTTCATATGTGATGTGCCGTAGTCTACAAGCATTCAGAATAACCACAAAATAATTTTCTCTAAGCTGATGGAAGACTGTAATCTTGCTGTATGACCCAAGACTCAATAAGCATCTCTCAAACAAGCCCAGCTTTCCCCAACCTACCTCTGCATCCATACTTATTCCGGTATCAAACGTGTTAAAGAATCAGGCATTTCAAAATGTTAGTTGATTGTGCTGCATTTCGAGGCATTTTGTTAGGTCAGCATCTGACATCTGCACTGCTAAGCACTTGCAACCCAGTTGTTCATGCATCACCCCAACAAGTTTCCATAGCAGCGTCCCAGAAGAAGAAAGAAACAACATCAAATAATGTGATACTATGGCCACTACTTCTGTTTTCCAATTCTGCACATTTGTGGTGATTGAAGTTCTGCACATTATGCAGACTCTCTCCTTTACTAGCTCCAGAGATAAAAAAAAAAATATGGTGTAACCATGAGGAATTATTTTAAGATTTCAGGTGTCTGGCACACTACCAATCTTAATAAATAGGAGGAAAAGCTATTTATTTGCAAGAAAAGGTTTAGTCTTAGCAATTCACATATAGAGATTTGGTAACAGTTCTCAGATCTAGCAATTCAATAGTTCCAAGAAAAGTAGTTGTTTAAAAAAATAGGGGCCAATTTATCACTATCATAAGCAGACAAGATGACAGAACTTGGAACTCAAGTTTATTTAAAGTTTTACATACGGCAATAGGTTGATCTGTCAGACTGGAAGATATATTCTTACCATTGGTTCCTCCAACCTAGTAACAGTAGGAGATAAAGTTACGCCTAAAACGGATTTAAGGGAAAACATTCTCTCAGTCAGCGATTTATGCTCACAAATATTCACAACATGGCTTTTCTTCTTAAGAGAGACGCTGCCCTGTAATTTAGCACAACCAACTTCCTGCATGCAGAACAGACCACCAGACTTCCCCATAACCCTTAAATGTCTGCATTGTCAGAGGGAACTTGCAGGAACAAACCTCTCATGAAAAGCATCCTCCTAACAATTTTCTTTTTGGTTTTGTCTCCTGAGGAAACAAGGTTAACCACCTTTTCTGTCCCAACTTCTTCCTTCCCCCAAATATTCTGAAATACTGGTATATTTCAAATACATTCAGGAGAAGATATTAAATTCCTGTATATTTTAAGGAAAGAAATAAAAAAAAATATGAATAAGGGAAGAAGATACAAATTAATGCCTCCACTACGGCAAAGTCCTTACTGTGAAGTTAATAGCTGTTGATCTGCTGGGTGACTCATCAAGATACACATGTTGGCCAAGTAATCAGCAATACCTGCCTTCACCTTGCCCAGAACATAGTTCAGGTGCACATACAGGGAAACAGAGGACCACAACAACCTGCGAGGTAAAGGAAGGGGGAGGCTGAATGCAGATCCTAAAAAAAAGTCAGGCTTCATCAGCTCCACCATTCTCTTCCTCTGTGCTTTTTGTTACTTTCGTGAGTTTTTTTTGTCCCTGAAGTGATGATGAATCTTACACATTGCACAAGTCTAAAATCTGAAGACTGCTTCATGGTAAGTTCAAGACTTACCACCCTGTTTCATTTTCCGCAGTAAAAAACCAATCCAAATAACTGAAAGTACTTCATACCTTTACTTAACAGTTACATGTGCTTGTACAGAAGAGATTTTTTTTCCCCAGAAGTATGCTTAGATTGACATGGAATTCTTTTGCAGTCTATCAGAAAGCCATAGCTATTTTTGCAGGCTGAAGACATGCATGTGCATTCCGTCCCTTTGTCATACAGCAGCAACAATATTCTCTCCTTCAACTGCTTTCTCACACTAGAGTGATCTTTCAACATACCTTTGCCTAGCCTGAGATACTTCTTTGAAAATATTTTTACAAAGTTAAGCAAAGCTTAAGTTCTAATATCCTATAAATATCTAAGTATTAGAGAAAAACAACTTTCCATTGTCTCTCTTCCTAGGAAAAGCAGGTATTTCTGGCATTTCTACTAGAGTTGCCTACAACTAGCAAGTTCACATCCATCTTGGGTTTTGTAACTGATGGGAAAGCCTAATTGCAAGAGTTAGCAAGCAGAGAATTAAGGAAAATTGTGAATTAAGACTGCTTACTAAAAAAAAGCAGCAGTGTTCCTTAAATAAGATTCACATTATTCAAGAGAGCAGTTATGCTGTAGAATAACTGGAACAATTGTGCATTTTACTTATTAGCACTGAATATATATTTGACAGTTAACAACAGTAATCAATGCCAAAAAAACCTGCAAATTACCACCTTTCTTTACCTATAGCACAGCTCTGCCACCTAAAACTGCTCCAAGGAGACTAGAAAACCAGCCTCTGCAAAGATTAACTGTAGCTGAAGCCGCACAGATTACTTCAGCATTTTCCTTACGCAAGGAAAGATGCAGCATGCAGACAGGACTGGAAGGCAAGCATGGAAGACAGAAGCACATTTGTGTTGCTGTTATAGCACAAACTACAATAAGTAATAAAATTCCCACAGCCTTAAGTACGTTTGAAAGCTCCGACACAGGCTCTGGCAATACCAGTAATATCTTCATTCAGCATTGCCTCTTTCACATTAGAACATCTTCACAGAGACTAAACAATATCAAGTGCTTAGCAGTGACAGCGTCAGGTTGCAGCCAAACATCACGCCTAAAAACAAAAACAAACCCTGCTTTTGGCAGGCCTGCTAAACTTAAAATCAATGGACTAGCTGATGGCACCATTCACCAAGGGTTTTTTCGTTTTGTTTTGGGTTTTTTTTTGGTTTTTTCTTGTTCTAAATCAAGCATTCTAGTTGATTCTGAGGCTGCAACTACACAAAACCCAATGTGTATCAGTGCATGCAAATACACAAGCATGCAAATTTTAACATTTGTGCAACTGTACACACGTCAAAGATTGTATTATTACAGCCACAGCATGTCGGATGAAGGAAGGTAGCTTGCAACAAGTCACTCTTACTAATAAATACAACTCCAGATGTGACAACGTTGGTCTTATGTTCAAAAAGAAAAAAATCTTTATGTTAGACAAAGTTGTACAGATTCTTTCTAGTTTCACACTGTAGTTCTTACTGTTTGAGGATAGGAGAGTGGACGTAGTCTGTCATAGTCCTCTTGACCAGCTGTATCCCACAAACCCAGATTGACCGGTTTTCCATCAACCATTACATTAGCAGAGTAGTTGTCGAAACTAAAAAAAAAAAAAAAAGTTAGCTGTATTAGCTTGCAGCAAATTAGGGCACTCAAGGACTTCTTCCTAGAGAGTCCTAATTGGAAACACTACCAAAGGAAACATTTTTATTGCATTCTTCGGCTCCCCAGAAACAGTAAAGTTGTTCTTTAAATACTGAGCCTGGTATGGGGTAATGGAAGGAAAACATATGCGCAACAGACTTCGTCCAGTCTGAACAGAAGTCATCTTTTTCATTGCTCTTCCAAAGGAAGTGTTAACCTCAGTAAGTATGGGAAAGCAGGTGATGCACTTAGCAAGCACTTTCCAGTCTTAGTGGGACATTTCTAGGATTTAGAACAACAGATACATGAGCAACAACCAAGGAATCCTTAATGACAATAGCAGGTAAGAAAAAACCCGAATAATCCTGCTAATCAAAAACCCCTCCAATGAAATATCAAAGGGGCCAGCAGAGGCATGATTTTTACCTCGTCAGTACTGTAGGTGGAAAGGTTTTAATGACTTGTTAAGGCTAAACTAACTTCACTAGGAACACAAGCATACTGTAATGCAAAAAATGTGAATTTAAGACAAAAAAGGAAGCAGGAGTAATTAAGACAACAAGGCCTTGGAAGGGTAACTAAAGTCATCTGTAAATCGCTTTAGAATGTATTTTGTTATCTGGAAAACTTGTCAATACTTACAGAGAGCAAGATAGCCAGATAAATACAGACACATCTGAAAAGGGCAAGGAAGCTGTTGCTCATATATAAAACACCTCCCCCCAGCAGGCCCTCAAAAAGAGAACTACACTAATACTGATACTGACAAATCCCTACATGCAAGAAAATGGGAAGCACCAAAACAAATGAATCCCCACAACCACGCCTGAGGACCTATAGAGCTGTGGCTGGCTTGGCACAGGACTGGCAGTAGCACAAGAAGTGGAAGGAACAACAACAAAAAATCTCTAGTCATGTAAACCAACTGTTTCTGACTACAATTTAATGTTTTACAAGCTGTTCAGCCTTAGGACTGCTTATTATGAATAATATCAAAGATAGAAATAATACATTATTTTAAAAGAGAACCGCATCTGACAAAATGTTGCTAAATATTAGTCCTTAATAAGCTAGGCCTAGTGAGCAGAGAGAGGCAAAACTGATGGAGCATGAACAAGCACAGGTTTGACTGCTAAGCAGTAAAAGCTCAAAGCGCTTCTCCTTACATGCACCTAGATACTCAGTTACACATTTAAGATGAAACCAAGGGGTGCCTGCAGCCAATTCAAACAATTCAACTAAGGAATCTGGAATGGCAGTAAGCACAGAGAAGCTGACGTATAAAATCTTAAAAACTCATTTAAGTACTTACACAGTGGGTATATATTCTCCAGGAAATGCATTGGTTGTGTAACTGATGAGTAGGCATGTTTTACCTACAGCACTGTAAAAAGAGAAAGTTCACATGTAAAAAACATTCATCTTGAATAATGAGAAATAATATTTCTTTTAGGAAGACTGATTACATCCAGTCATCTAAGGAACACTTGAGTGCCACTAGTCACTATTGTGCATGGAAACAGCTAATAGACTGTAGCCTTAAGATTACTGGCAATGAAAACACACCTAATATAAACATCCATTTTGTGAAGAGGTAAATTACCAAATTTTGTTAATCTTTAGACAAAAAAAACCCCACACACGTATTAATAAGACTACTAAAATCTGCTAGTCACCTGACTGAATACTCATCAAGACTGCCTTTCTCCAGCTCCCCAAAATTTAAAAAAAAAAAAAAAAAAAAAGGAAAGTAAAGTTTGAAAAAAGCTTGACAAGTATCATTTCTCAACACATCATTACTTTGGAGTATTTGAGGAAAAAATACGAATTATAATCCTCGCAATATTTCTTGCTATTGCAAAATGACTCCCCGCATGTATTCGTCAACTATTCAAACATTGCATAAACTGGTTTATAGATAAATTACATTCCAATATTGGAGAACTTGGAACGCTGAACCTTTGCCCACAGATCTGATTCTGAACAGCCTCAAATGGGGGCAGGACAAGGTTCTGTTCCAGGTTTCTTTCAAAACTCTGGCAGCCAGCTTCTTCCCTCTCCACATCTTATCTAGAGTCAAACATTAGATTAACACCACCATTGAATTTTTCTTAGAGTTTCAATTAAAGGGTTGGAAAACTTGAAATTGGTCCATATCTTTTTTTTAAAATAGACTCTGTAAAGACTGTTTCTGACACTGCAGACTGGTTCCCATGCAGGCTTCTCACTTGAAGGGCATAATCCTTTAACAGCGTGAGAGATTCCAGAGGCGAGTGTGCAACCAGTTCCTCAAAAACAATAATGCCCAGTCTTCCCAATCACTCTTCTCAAACAAACTCCCATGCAAGGAAAACTGCACTGTCTTGCAGATGTTTTATCACTACAACAATTTGCTCAAAGCAAGTCAGCAGTAACTTTGAAACCTTACTGTACTTACATGTATAATCTTGCCATTAGTATTAGGTTCGACTCATGAGCTTCCTGAACTAAATCTTTCACAAGCTGAAGCAACTCATTAAAGTTTTACTCTAGAACTACAGGTAATATTAAAAAAAACAAACCCACACACAACCACACGAACCACCAAACCAAATGCTATTGCTAAAAATATCCTATTATCCTTTAGCTTCTGCAGAGGAAAAAAATAAAATTCAGAGAAACAAGCTTTAGTCAAGGGCTTACTAGCTCTCCATCTGCAAACATTTTGAGGCATTCATATCTGAATTTTACTATGTATCTTCCACTTAAATCATTGCATTTCTTCTCTTGGTTTGGAAGCATATGGACTCTCCCTTCACTTACCAAAGACCATCTTCAAAACATTATTTAAAGTGATTTAACACTCAACATTAACCAACCAGCCTCACCCAGCGACTCACAAATTAAGGCAGGTTAAGCAAATTTGAGCTTTGTCACAACCATAAGTTACCGTGTACATTATAGCTCAATTTGTAACAAGTCTCTCCATTAAACTTCAAGCTGTTCCATACTGCATTACCCCAAAAAGTTATTCGATAGCAGCACCTGACAACATTACCTTAAATGCCTGAGCTATGCAAGAGTTGCTTCAGTGTGCAAAATTATCTAGGATTTTATCCTATATGCCCTTTTTTAATTGTAATTTTATGTTTGAGCTGACATCTAGCATAACATCCCATCTGCTGCAACTTTTGATCATACTGTGCAGTTTTCCACACTAATTTTCACACCTGCTTCTGAGGAAACAAAATGCCAGCTCCTTGCACAGTCTGAGATTATTTTTTTTTCTCCTTTCAGCATGCACTCTCTTTTACCAAGCTACAACAACAACAACAAAAAAGGGGGCATTTAATTCTGTTCTTGATAAGTACAACTTCTGAACATTTTTGCTGTAGTAACAGGCTTGAGATATATTTTTGCTCAAAGTAGGAGAGGGATTTACCCTTCAAAAGCTTCTGTGGGAAAGAACCAGGGAGCAGTATGACAACACAGCTAGCTACTTTAACAGCTGTCAAAAGAGGAGAACCCATCTTATGGCATCTTATTCCAGTACCTAAAGGGGCCTACAAGAAAGCTGGGGAGGGACTTTTTACAAGGGCATGGAGTGATAAGACAAGGGGCAATGGCTTTAAACTGGAAGAGGGAAGATTTAGATTAGATACAAGGAAGAAGATCTTCACCGTGAGGGTGGTGAGGCAGTGGCACAGGTTGCCCAGAGAAGCTGTGGCTGCCCCATCCCTGGAAGTGTTCAAGGCCAGGCTGGATGGGGCTTTGAGCAACCCGGTCTGATGGAAGGTGTCCCTGCCCATGGCAGGGGGGCTGGAACTAGGTGGTCTTTAAGGTCCCTTCCAACCCAAACCATTCTATGATTCTATGATCTCTTCCACTAGCACCCATTGACTCTGCAACAAACCAGAACAGGGAGTTAAGGAAAGCTATTCACTCCGCCTCCCCCATTAGGACAACTGATAGCTCTCGGAGCTAAAATAGATCAGTTTGAATATATTGCTGAATTGCACTCATAACACTATAAAGCAGGCTATGCTGGTCCAGCTTATAAAGGACAAAACCTTCAAAATACCAAGAGAAGCAAAAGCCAGCTTCTTTGGGAAATTTCTTGAGGCGCAGAGGCTACATGTTCTCATGCTTCTAGAACCTGTTTCGTTCTAGAACCTGTTTGGTCTGACACTTCATTTTCCAGTAAGTTCACTACAGGTAATTTAAGCTTCTAAAAATTTAACGTTGAACTCAACATTTTCAGCAACAGATCAAGAATTTTTCTCTGCACTCAGGCTCCTTTGCTCACCTTCCACTGAAACAGAGTTTGCTCTGACTAATCAAAACGGCGCAGAAGGGAGGTGGTGAGAGATTTCATTCCAAGCTTAGAAGTGCCTGTACTGTGTTTCTGCAGCACCAATCAGCCAGAGTCATTTAAACAAGAAAAAACACGTTCAACAACCCTGTTTCAGACTTGCTCCATCTAGGTTTCCTGCTTTCCTTGCCTTTTGGCTCACTGCCCTATGAATCAGATCATTATGGTCACCAGTCTTAAAAATAAACACTAATGTCTTTATTTATAAAGTACATCCTCTAAGTACTTTATCAATTTTTTAGACTTCTAACTTCTGTATTAAAGCAAGACCCCTAAAGAGAATTCTAACTGTCTGGCAAAATATAAATCCTTGTACATAAAGGCTGAGACTAAGAAACAAAAATAACATCAAACCAAGATTAGTCATAACAAGATTTCTAGCAACTAGTTAATCATAGCTCTGTCCACCCACTATTACATAAATGAAACTAGTAACATTTGACTGTAATTAAAAATATGGCCTACAGAAATCCAGCGTTTTAACAACTTAACAATAAGTGAAAGACTTCCAAAAGACAGCACCAAGTCCCTTATTGCTTCCAGGTACCATACAGGAATCAATGTATTTATATAACCACATATGTATGAATTCCTGAAAACAAAACATGTCGCCTCTTTCCTGGCCTTTTTTACACTAACAAGTTTCACGAGGTTTCCCCACTGTGAGAGCTGCTTGGAGCCATGTTATGTGACACGGACTGACAATGCCATTGGAGGACCTGCACCAGCATTTCTTCCACTCTAAAGGCACCCGAGCTGCACAGATGGTTGAGAGTCTTCTGCTTTCCTGCAACTAAAAACTAATTGTGAGAATTTAGTTCCCACTTGCAGCCATTGTAAGAGAGGCCAGCAGCAGCACTTGCTGGTTTAATTCCAGAAACACTGATATCTGCAAACAGGTGGGAGCCTTCACAAAAAGCTTTGATTATGTCATTTCTTTCTCCGATCCACAAGAACTACCTCCCTAGCAGACATGATGCACAACAGGCCAGGTCTTCACTCAAACATTAAACAGTAGCTGAGACTTCTCTAGTACCATCCTCAGATCAGGAGTTTAGTATTTTTGCTACAGTAGGTTTAGTTACATACAGCTCTGCCAGACAAGCTGTTTTACTCACTGTGACACACCCTCTCCCAAATACGCTGTTCAGTACCTACAATTCTACCACATTTTTTACACTTTAAAAGTTCGGTAACACAAGTTACTAAGTTTCAAGTCACCATACCCTCTACAGATTGCGTTGGAGGGACCTATGGTGTTCAGCATCTTACACAAACACTGCACTACACTCACTAAGAAGCCAATTACCCTACTTACCCCTCTTCTCGACAGGTATCAAATCAAATACAGCATGGCTTTAGCACAGAAGGCCTCAAATTAAGCAGAATTCCAAACCGGGGCTCTTAATTCATTGCTCTTGTTCTTACAGTATTTTTACAATTAAAAAGTGCCTACAAAAGAGCATGAAGTGTGACCATTTCTGCGGCATTTAGTCATTGTTTCTCCAAAATGCAGAACTTCTCTAATGTTACACGACATCACTGGAGATTTCATACCACTTAACAGCTGCCTTTTCAGAGTGAAAACAAAAACTGCTAAAAATAACTTACACCAATGCTTTTTCTCAAGTGTCAATCAACAGCAATTCCTGCAGTTACTCAAGTGGAGTGCTCTTCATCTGTCCTGCACATTCCTACTGCTCTATATCATCAAGAAGTCAAAGCAACAGTTGCCACTTATTTCTCCCCAAACAATCCTCACAGAAGAAAAAAAAAAAAGGGCAAAATTTGATAGCACAACTAGCATACATGCTATGTTTTTCTAGTCAAATTAGTTGTCTAAACAGATACTCGTCAAAGCTCTAAGAACAAACATGAGTTACATATGAGAAACAGCCTACTCATTTACAAATAAAAAAAAATAATCACATGGATACTTCCACAGCTTTGTTTATTTTGTTCCTAGCAAATCTTTGCAGAGGCTACATAAAACAATACCTACGTTTTATATTACATAAGCAAATCTTTAACTTGCATTGTTTAACAGAAACACTAAAGCTTTAGCCTTATCTAAGCCAAACATTACACATTTCCTAGAATACCTGTAACGCTTGAACTTTTGAAGCAGCAGCACAGATAAACACAAATACTTAAATATTTTTTAAAAACACTGAATGTAGAATGATACAAAGCTACCAAAAATGAGCAGTAGTACCTGAATAGAACTTTAAGAGACATTTGTTTCTAACTAAGGAGGAAGGAAAACAAATTAAACTACTGTATTTTGTTCACACCTATGTACAAAACTCAGGTAGAATTACACCACTTTCATTTCCAAGACAAAAAGCAATATACATGTTAGGAAGTGGGATGGTTTACAAACCAAATGATGAAAAGAATGGTTTTGTTGAATGAATTACTGAACATTATACAGTTTGTCTGGGCTGAGTTCTCAAACCTAGTGGAGGAAGTAGACTGAATTTTCTTACTCACCCAAACATGATGCCTTGCCTTTACAGCATTGTCACAGACAACACAGTTCAGCTGAATTTTAAAGAGTTATATAATAGAAAAGCAAATTTATTGGTTTTAAAATCAATATAACCAAAACAACAGTACACAGTTACCCTATCCAGCATCAAAGAATTACATTACCATGAAAAGTCTTCATTTGTCAAGATACCACTTTCATGTTCATATTGCTCAAAATCTTACAGAGCACATCAAAACAAATTTGTCACCCGGAGTAAATTTTTCTTTCAACCATACTTAGCTGCCTTTTTAGTGATTCTACATCTTAAAAAATAAACAACCACCAAAAAAACCCAAACAAATAACTTGAAGATTAAGCCACTACATGAAATTACAGACAGTGGCAAGACCGTTTAGCTACACTTCGCTCCTCTGTCATCTACAGAAGTTTGCTGTGATACCAATTATGCTCAGCCTACAGTGGGATTTTTGTTTCTCCTAAAGGGGAAAAAAAAAAATTCTCAAACTGCATAAGACAAGTCTTGTTTTCCAGCTGGCCTGTGATGTTCCCCTGAGCTCTGACATCCAGTAAGAGAAAGAATGCCTCCAAGTTGATGGGAACAGTATCATGGAGAATATTCAAAAGTAGCAAACACAAAAACTCTTCCCCCACCACCATTCCAGCAGTCTTCACAACAGCTAAACTTAAGAATTAACTCAATTCTAAAACAAGCATCCTCAACTTGTTTCACTTAGAATACTGTAGGTGTAACAGTTCTTTACAGACAAGTATATCGTTAATTATTTGTATTTCAAGTGCTTTATCAGTCTCCTTTAGAGGGGAACCTTAAAAGACTACATGTATGCATGCAGAAAAAGAGTCTCTGCTCACAGTCATTTATGATCTGCTTCAGAGTTCAGCACATTTCACTTAGTTTTACTGCAAGAATCAGATGTCAAAAATCAAGCTATAAGCAGTAAAGAAACATGTTTGTTACTTCACAAAAGATATTTCAAATAAATATTAAATTTCTCGTATCATTACAAGCAT
>NW_009596509.1:0-252 GCF_000690535.1 Cariama cristata
ACTAACGGGGAGAGCCCGCTGGCAGCGCGGGTCCATAGAGGCGACGTGTCCGTAACCGAGGAGCTGTGTCCGAAGGTGGTTTCCCAGCATTTGCTCCGGCAGTGACATACACAGAGTCTGGATTCGGCTCCCGGAACGCAGGCAGTTCCTAATTAAACATCATACTCGATAGAGAGTGCTTCGGGTAGAGCCCCAGCCGCAGCGAAGGCTTTGGGAAAGTTCTCCCCCCACACCGGAGAGGACGGGTTTCTC